>NC_050607.1:8987070-9059570 GCF_013368585.1 Megalops cyprinoides
CCGTCATAAAATCCATAAAATGGCTCCCTGTAATATCTCAGATTGCTTTTAAAACGGTGTTTGTCACAAGTCTTCTCCTTCGTATATCTGTGACCCACTAACCCCTACAGCCCTTGCCTCTCCCAGCGGTCCTCTGATTCTCGCTCACAGCCTGTTCCTCTGTTTGCCTTTACATTTAGTGGGTGAAAGGCTTTTGCATGGTTTGCTCCAACATTGTAGAACAGTCTCCCAATAAATGCTCAATCTGCATTAAAAAAAACCTACCTTAAAACTAAGATACACTTAAAACTCACCTTTATAAACCTGCATTTTCTCAGGCTTCTTTCTTTCTTCTCTCTCTCTTCTCTCTTCACATACCACGTCTGTAGAAATGCTTCTCTTTGTGCTACATTTTGTTAATATTTTACTCGTGGTATGTTGTTGTAATAATACTTTTTTCCCTTATGTGTTTTTGTCTGCCACCTCAGGTGCTTACACATGAATAGAGCATTATAAAATAATTAGAATTTCTTATTAATACTTAGTATTAATAATTATAGTATTACTTAATAATACTAACAAGTATTACTATTAAAATTGTCCATGATACTGTACATATTATGCAGTGGTATCCACATATATTTTCATATATTTCACATATAGTTTCCCACATATAATATGAATGCAGTCAATTATTAGGCAAAAGCTTTTGTCTGTGTGCTCATATGCTTCTACCTGGACAAACATTTTTGAATTATTGCAAATTGAGTATTGAGTCTGACTGTCTTCGAATGTATTTATTAACACATAAATCAGTTTATTTGAAAAAAAGAAGATTACTTTTATCATCCTTGCAGCATATCATCCTTGGAGAAAACCCTCACATGACTCATGTGCCACATTCATGTGAAAAATGTCATTTCTAATAGCTGGTATCAGCACCCTGAAAGGTATTAAATCATCTTCAGTGGCACATGCATGCATTGGCCCGGGCATGGCCTCTGTGAAGGTCGTTTGATACCATAACAGGCCATAAAGCGGTGTGTTTTTGCTGCCTTTCTTTATAGTGCCTTTGTGGTCCCGTGCCGCACCACACATAGCTGTCCTTCTGTTCATAACAAGGAGCCTCTTGTTGCTCTCGACTGATACAGAAGGGCGGAAATGTTAAGATCTGCTGTGAGCTTTCTTTTTTTCGCAATAACACTGAGCTGTGGAGGTATGGAGAACTGAAGCGATTAGTTGTGTTTTATGTCGCTGGTTGTTGTTGTGGAACCCGCCTGTCAGCTGACCTCATCCCACAGCTCTCAAATGTGTCATGTGACCTGGAGGTTAGACCTGGCCACACCCACTGCAGTGGAGAGAAGGGGGAATCGGTGCATGTCGCTCCGTTCCCCGTTTAACACATTCCAGCATCCGCTTCCCTGCGAGAGATAAAAACGCTCTGCGTCATACAATGCAAGGTCCTATCAGAGTTTATGGTTATACCATATGGTCAGATTTTATCCTAGTTTCTGTGGTATGAGGTACAAATACAGCTTGCCAATACATGTGTGCAAACACGCCCACTTGATAGAACATTAGTACAGTACATGGATTATACCCACAATCCATCATTCAATCAGCTGAGTGTCAAAAGGAGAAGCTATGAGAAGACGCAGTAATTGCAGGACTAACGAGGGATGGATCATGAGAAATTGCTATAAAAATACCATGTCATCTGCATATCATCAGAATGACTCGAAGTGATCTGCACTTTAAACGCTGTCTCAATATTTAAAAGGACAAAGAGGTCATTTGTGCTGAAGCTTTAGAAACACGTGCCTTTTTGTCTTTTTCCAAGAGTGGAATTTATGTAGTTAAGTATTTGTCCATCAGATTCTTTTTTAAGTTCTGGCTCGTTTGCTAGAGGATAGCAACACTTGATATAATAAGAGTCACGTTTCTCAATTATCATCTGACAGGGGTGCATACACCAATGCCAAGAAATCTCATTCTGGAAACATCGCCCAAGGAAAACGATATCTTTCAGTGGAGGATGGAGCCGGTCGCCACGGTGAGGTGGTCACCAGGAGACGGACCCTCGTCGTCAAGGAGTCCACAGTCCTGCTGCTCCAAGCTCAAGGTATGGGGCCAGATTTGTCCAAAATGATACAATTTCCTGTTACCACAAGAACAGCAACAACATCTTGTAAGATGACAACATTTGGCCTGAAAAGGCAATTTTTTGCATTGCCTTGACTGCAGGAACGCACAGCTGTAAATTGATGTAGAGCTAGTTTCCTACTAAAGTAACATGTTGTGTGATGTTACCATGACATTGCTGATTTAAGTTCTAGTTTGTGATCGGGCATAATTGTCATAATGAAAATAATGATAATTTTAGTAGTAATGGTAGTTTTGTTTGCCTTCCTCTGCATTTTTAATACAGAGGTGACACACTTCTTGTTAATTTGTAATTTAAATGTGTAACTAAACTGAAAATGCTGGATCTTTGATGGATGTAGTCAGTGCAATTCCTTTTGGTCCACACATAAGAGAGAAATGTACTTTGTAAAAATGTATGTTTTTATATTTGCTGCCATGAGTTAGGAACTTATTTAGTTATTTAATTTAGTTATTTAATCATAATCTTTTTTAGAACACAAGCACAGCTTTCTTATTACATTCTAATAAATTTGTAGACCTGTGGTGATATTTGTAGACTGAGCAGTAGACTGTAAGCTTGTGAGTCTTGATTTTTTATGAATGTATTTCACTAAAATCCCCCCTGTTTTTAACTTTAGGTGAAATGAATGTGCAATCCACATACACTAACAATGTTTATGGATAAGAACTGAACATGCCTTGATGAAGGACTGTCTATGCTTCAATTACCTTTTTTGCCCTCTAGTGGTAAATTATCATCAGTGCAGGAGTCCATGAAACGGAGGACCATTTCTGGGGCTGCATCTTCCAGTCGAGGGGGGGAATTGTTATAATTCGATCCCATTTCATTCAATGAATGTGGACCAAACCTGCCAATCCACAAACCCACAGTGCAAACCTCTGACATTTCCGAAACCTGGACCCAGCCCCAGAAAACACATGGGTCACTCCATTACCCTCTTACCTTCCAGCTCACAGCTTTGTGGGTGGAATATGCCTGTGTGAGCTAGCATGGCTCCCAGCACAACCATCTACCTCATAGATTCTGTTTCCTTCCTGCCATACTTACAGAGAATATGTTTAAAATCACTGTATATGACTAGCACATACGACTCCTCTGGGGTTATTAGCTTATAACACCCTGACCCTGCGGCCAGGGGAGTGCAAGGTTTATACTACCAGAGTTTCTGTTAAACAAGAATTACCTGTCATTTACCAAATTTTGGTAAATTTTCTGGCAAAAAATGTTTAAACTCATTAGTCATTTTGATGGACAAAGTCAGGACTTTCCAAATTATTTGCATTTCATTTTAATATCTCATTGCTATTCAGGTGTTGGCTTCCAGAATGAGTTTTGATTTCATTTATTGTTATTGAATGATTGCTTTATGCATTTCAGAGCAGTAGTATATCATATGTCTCACAGAACACATTGTATGAATATTATGGGAGTAGCTTACCTGAAATATCTATTGTAGAAGATGGCTTATAAACCATGGGTTTTTAAAATATGTATCATGGGGGATGTTTTGATCATGCTTAAAGCGTCTTGACCCCCTTTTAGTCAGAGGGCACAGGATAATGAGCCTCCTCCCACCCCCCTACAGAGGTAAGAAACCCAGAGACAGCCTCCCCCTCAGCTCCTTTTGAGAGAAAGGTGAGCGCAAGTAATGAAACAGTACCTGAGGCAGGAGCAGGCCTAGCACATTAAGAACAACCTCTGCCATAGGATGAATTATGGCTGAGAAGAGAAGGGTTTTTTTCCCCAAATTGGAGCTTACCGCAGTTTGAAAGGAATAGGAAAGTGCCTCATTTTAGATATGCCTCATGGACATCGTAAAACGCGAAGCCCCTGTAATGATCGCTATCCGTGTGAATCGCAGTGAAATATTACTGTTGTAAAACCTGAATTGCAGGCAACACAGTTTAGTCTCTCTGCTTCTAACACAAAAGACTTGTGAAATTGTGCAACTGAAAAAGACCAAACACCATCCCAGCTGAATTTAGTCAGGGTTGATGTGGCTGCATGTAACAATCTCATTGAGTCATTTTTTTTTTTTAAATCACTTCTCATTAGAAGTGTTGTGACTTTCCTCTGAGAAATGGCCATTGGGAGAGACAAATAAGCTTTCTCTGCCATGAGAAAATAAGAAAACTTCAAATAGCCTAATTAAGTTCCACATGGACAGTTTCATTGGCTCAGATTGCTGACATGGGTGTTTGTGGTCCCATCAGAATCAGAATCAGAACAGAGGAGCTGTTCTCGCTGTGGAATTAGCCTGCAGTAGACATTAATGAGCAAAGCTACTTAATAGAACATTATTAGTCCAGGCAGGAAAAAAAAAAAACCTGAAACTATTTTGAGGAATTTTCGATCTTGCTAGGTGTGGATTAGCACAGTTATGTTTCTGTTGAGTAATCCTGTAATAAATCACGCAGTATGGGTCTTTCTGTTTTCGACATAAAGTGAATTCTTTATGATTTTTTTCTCTTTTTTTTCCCCTTCTTTATTGTGTGGGTCCACGTAATGTGGGCACTGATGTGCCGTTTTCCCACAGAACGTGAGGGGTGCATTGTAAAGTTCACTGGAAACCTATCCCTGCTGGAAAGTGCAATGAGCTCTCTGCAGAGAAGATCTAACCAAATGTATGAATAGAGGAGACAAAGGGATGAATTTGTAACTTAAGCCCCAGCAGTGGCCAGTGAAAGGAAGATTAGCACTGTGTCTGTGCTGCCTAAAGTGCTAGCCAATCATAGTTTGGCTGGGTATGACTTCTGGGCAGACAGTATAACAGCCAGTGTGACATGATGGACTTGTAACCAGAGAGCTTTAAGTTTTATTCCCATATGGAGCCTTTTCCTTGTATCTTTCAGCAAGCTACTTTACCTGAGCTTCTTCAAGTAATAGCCAGCTATGCCAATGTATGAAAATTCAGGTGTATTATTGGTCCAGCATAAGGTAATGCGGACAAGAATGGGTAGATCATACTTGACGAAAATGGTTGTTTTTCACTCTGTGCGAGTTCTTCTTTGGATCCAGCCTCCGAGCTGTTTGAAGAGAAAGGCCCAGGGCTCCGGGCTCAAGTTCAGAGTGCATGTTTAGAGCGTACATTTACAGCACACGCTTACAGTATGCTTGGTAGGATTTGATTTAGTGTAAGGCTGTTGTTTTCATAATTTAAGCTTGCTGGTGCCACTTCACTTGAAAAGATCACTTCACCATAGTCTGGAAAGAAAAATTCACAACTTGTGTCACCCTGGTTTTAAATGTCACTGTATGAATTTTCCTTTGAAGAAGCACAGCCTATGTGTTCCCAGTTACTACCCACATCCTACTTTCTCATCACCTTTAAACATCCACAGCCATTCAATATGATGCCTTTAACTTTAAACATTCACGTCATCTCACTGTATCATTACAACTGAAGCTATTTTTCAAGCTGATGAATGAACTTTAAGGGAAAAGGTTTCTGTCAGATGAGAGTGTCTCCCTGTACTGGCCTTTCCAAGAGGAAATAGATATCTCACTGGATTCTGCTTTTGGGGTGTGCGTATGATACACGCAGCTTCTCGAAGCTAAAAGGCAGCGTTGCCCAAACGAAACAAGTCTCTCTGGGTTGCCTTGATTGGCGGATTTGTCACCTTGCGTTGTCACTTTAAGGGCAGGCTGGAGGCTTCGCACCCAGCCCTAAATCACAGCAGAGGCTGACAGATAGAACAGCCGTTCAGCGAAAAATACAGATCCGATATACAGTTTCACCGCGGTGGTCGTTAATATCTTTTCGCTGTGTTTCCCTGTCAGTGGCGGGTAGAGAACAATATGGTTCACATGAGCATTAGCGCCAAAGCTATCATGTTACTCTTTACTGCATACACAAAGCCAGTGGAAACCTCACAGCAGGACGGTGCCCATATGACCTTTCTACTGTAGACCAAAGAGCCCCAAAGTGTGGCTGTGCTTATGGGTGATGGCTTAGGCTGTGAAATGTACCCTTGCCATTGTTATTTTATGTACATGGCCCAGACACTGCACAAAGTGTCACGGGGAGTTAGGGTTTCAGAGTTTTGCCACGTGCGCAGCAGGGATAGCCCTCCTCTGCTATCTCCCCCAAGACACACACACACACACACACACACACACAGACCAGAAGAGAGAAATCCTGCTTTTTAAAGGAAACGGAGGAAAAAAAAAACTCTACTTTCTTCTCTTCCCTTCTTCTCAGCTGATGTCTCAGCTCACTTCAGAGACAAGACTGTCATCTGCTTCCAATTTCTGAATTAAGTGTCTCCCGTTCGGGGGCTCTCGGGGGAGGGGCTGGAAGAGTCCTGGGCTCCTATTGGATGTCCCGCTACTGGTTCTGTGGTCAGAAGCACCATGTCATTCAGCTGTCAAAACCTAATAACCTCGCAACAGGGAGAGCAGTTCAGCTACTAGTATCCCACTACCCTGCTCACTCTAGTCATTCACCAGGAGCAGTGTTATGAATGCCACATTTTTAAAAGAAGGCTTGTCAATGTTTTTTCGAGCCATGCAGCTCCCTGTTGCTTTTTGCCCGTGTTACTTATGATGTAACGCTAGACTTTAGGCAACTGTACTTTCTGTACTTTCTTCAAATGCGCCCCTTGTGTTCTTCAGACCCCTCTTTGTGGACTTCTCTCGATAGGGTTCGTGTTTACGGCGTGCGGCTTTTGATGGAGCGTGTTTGTAGTTTTTAGGGAGAGCGAGACAATCACCTTGAGCAGGGTAAATAAACGGCACGGAGGCGAGAAAGGCCGGGTCTATGGGAAACAATGCGCGCTGTGTGAGGGAGCGCCAGCGCTGCTCCGTGACCTCTTTTAAAAGCACGAGTTTTACTGAAACTGTTTGTATAAACAAGGCTTTTATTCTCAGCCTGCTGTGGCCGACCGCTCAGATGGAAGCGCGTAGAGGAACCAGATTGTTTTTTGGGTGGGAGCGGATGGTACGTTGGGGGGGGGGGGGCATGTCTGGCCCATAGCAGCCACCCCCCCCCCCCCTCCCCATCCCCCCTTGGTCACTAATTCCTAAGAGCCTCTCATCAATGTGTTTGTTGGATGCTGAGGCCTGATGTTGAATGATGGCTAAGGCACTGCTCAGAGCCTTGTGACAGAGACATGCAATGAAGAACCGGGATTAACAGAGGCAACATGTGCACCACTTGCCAAGTAAATAGGGGGCGCCAGAAGCACCATCAGGCACTGAATTGACATATTCCACAGTGTGAGGAGTGAATTTCTCGCAGCAGTAGCCTCTGCATTCCCAATTCACAGCATTTAAAAAGACTGTGATGTATTAGCATTGATGTCATCCTGATGGAGTTCCCACGGCAATGGCCTTCTGCCTTCCAAAGGCGTTCGTAGCCAGAAGCTGCAGCCTGTCGTGCCGGTGGGGTCAAAGGTCAGCCAGCCCACTCTCCTGTTACTCCTGACAGGGTGCGTACATGGGAGGTTGCCCTTTACACCACCCTGGCTTTTTGGTTGTTTATGTGCGTTGGCCGTAAATATTGTCTCCGCTGAACATCTAAAAATACCTTGTGTAATGTATCCAATGAGATCGTGGTGTTGCCGATTACCCATGATGCACCACTCTCCCAGCACGAGCTGAGCGAGCTGTGCCGGGCTCGGAGCGAGCCCCTCTCTGCAGCTCGCTGTATTTACGACCCTGCTCGTGCCGAGGAGGCTGCGCTAAGCTAAGCCTCCTCTCAGAAGCGTGCCATCGCGTTCCTCTGAGGCGGAGTGCCTTGGGGGGGGGGCGTGATCTGGGCACGGGCATGCCAGAGCGGGGAGGACCGGGGGGCCGCTCCTCCACCTCAAACTCCAACGTGCCTGGGCGTCCTGCGGCGGCCCAGCCCGCAGCGCCAGGGTTCGAAGCCTTCAAGTAGCAGAAGCACTGAGGGGAATATCAATGCACGCGTACACCGTGTAGACAGGATGTGTGCGTCCACATCATACATCTCTGTGAGCCTCTACCCCGGCAGTGCTCAGCCACCCGGAGAGAATCTGCGCAGGTGAGACATGACAAATCCCAGCCCCGCCGGAAGGCAGCCCACCCCCATCCCTGCCGGGTTTCTGACAGACACAATGTGAAGAAGGAAGACCTGTGAGGGCAGAGTAATTCTCATACCGTGAGGTTCAGCTCTGCTTCTGATACCTCTGCTATTGATTTCAAACATGCTTAACTCCATGCTTTCTTTCCTCGTTTAATCCCCGCAAATATACCACTGGGCAGGTTTTTAAAACGGAAACACATCTGAGCAAAACATGAGGAATCACCCGCACTGATTTAGCACTTACTATTTGGAAATTAGTTCCAAGAAGAGAGTATTTCTACAGTTGTTAATGAAAAAATGGTGAGAAATCAGTAAGGAGAAATGCACATATGCAGTGGTCCACACATGCTTGTGTGTCTCTCTGCACTGCAGTTAACTTTCAGAGAGAGCGGCTAAATGCTGCTGTGGTTCCCACCGCCTCCACCTCATCCTTTATTTTCATCCCCAACAAAGAAAGCCCCAGACAGACACTGCGGCTCACCTGTTTCCAATTACCAGGCCTGAGTCACTGGCCATAAGCGTCTGATTGCGTCTGCCATCCTAATCCTGACACAGCTGCTCTCTGTAGCCCGCGCGGGCCGCGGGAAAGGGGCTCCCCAGTCACGTCTGAATGCTCGTCTCCGCACGCAGCCTGCCCTCTCCTCCACCCTGTCAGACTCCGGCGCTTCAGCCGTCTCCGCGCGGATTAGACGCGGAAAGGAGGGCTGTATTTCTGTGCTGCCGGACCCAAACGGAAGGGAAAGCGAAGCTGGATGGTGAGATGGTTTATGAGAATAAAAAAACCTGGCTTTTCAATAAAGAAATCTCTTCCTCTCTCCCCCCTCTCATTCTGTCTCTCTGTAGATGTTCCTGGCAGCCTTGTCCTTTGCCTACTTTGCCAAGGCTTTATCTGGGAGCTATATGAAAAGCACAATCACCCAGCTGGAGAGGCGCTTTGATATTCCTAGCTACTTAATAGGAGTTATTGACGGAAGCTTTGAAATCGGTAAGTGCCCTTTGTGGGTGTTGGTAAGTGAAATCGGTAAGTGCCCTTTGTGCTGGTGTCACTGCAGTCTCCATTTTTTAATCATTATTGAATGCAGCGTGGTTCTGAAAGGCTACAGATGTGCTCTCCAGACTCCAGAGAAACAGACTTACCTCTGGTCTATGCGATCTGTAATGAGCTTGGTGAAGAAGTAGTTTTAACTTGCGGCCAGGTACAGTACAAATGTGGGCTCCTTCTTTGAGGTTTCATTGAATTTCATATCGCAAGCGTATTGTAGAATATATGAATATCGGGGCTGAATTTGCATTTAGGCCTACATGGGATCAGAATTTCCACAGTCTGTTACCATGTGCAGAGCCTGTTGAATTGAGTGCTAGTGGGATTAAGTGCTTTGGGAGGTAATTTGACAGTTTCAGGTTTGAATCCTGATGTGTCAGTGCTGCTATGCTCAAGAGAAAGGTGTTTGTTATTTTTCCAGTAAATATCTGTATAAATGGATAATGGAATATGTGAGTTATAACCCACCTTGGGCAAAGGCTGGGTTATAGCTCACGTATTGATGCTAATTATATACAAATAATATAATTCTATTCTAGATATTCCAAACATCTCTTAATAATGAAAGAAACCTCCATTAGCACCAGATTTGTAAGTTTTTGTTTGTTTGCTCAACTAAATTCACACTTCGCTCTAGCCAGAATGTCATTTGTGTACACATCAGGCATATGCAACTGAACTAGCCACAGGACAGAGGGCACACAGTATCACTCATTTTCATTGGCCAAAGGCAAGCATTAGTGACACTGATTGGTCTGGCACGTCACCTTCCTCATGGAGTGCAGGAACCACATCGCAAAATCGGATATCAATCCGTTTTCATTTTTCCCTGGGATAAACACCCAAGGAGGGTTTCACACCCTCTCTCTATGGCTGCTGTTTCCATGGCAACCGAGCAGCAGTCCCTACGGAATCGGGGATTGGCGTAACGACCGGCGTGGTTGACCCCGTTTCAGGCGCGTCAGCCATTCATCCGCCGGGCGGACAAGATGACGCAGCGATCCCAGAGCGCCCCCCTCGCCCCCTGCCCCGGCTTCGCCGGCTTCAGGGGCCTTCAGACGCCGCTTGCATCATTGCAGACCCTCCAGGTTTTTGTTATCGGAGAGCGTTCGGCCGTGACAGAGGAGCGTGCTCCGCACAAAGAGGCCTGGCCTGCCCCCCCACCCCCTACCCCGATCCTCACGGCTCCGCGCTTCCAGCCGAGCGGCTCCGCGTAGAACCTCATTTCCCTGAGGAACGGCTGTGCGTGCCCAGCCGCGCAGGCGAACTGGGTCAGTGAGGCAGGTATGATGACAGGCGGCGCCCACGGAAACCCACAGCGCCTCCTCCATCCAGCAGCCATGCCTGAGACTCCTGCTGCAGTGAGGCAGGGCGTTCACACCCCACACTCCCAGGCCGAATCCGCTTTCCCGTAGCTCTACAGATCGTATCCCTTATTTATTTATCTGCGAGACACTCTTACCTGGTGCGGCCTTAATGACAAGATGCATTGTATCTGGGTCACAGAAGCAGCAGGAAGAGAAAAAGAGGGGGGGCATTGGTACAGAGCAGCCTGTAACAGTCTCACTGAGCGCAGGGCTAAACTGCAGGCAGAATGTCTCAGAGAAGAGAGTGCCTGGCAGCAACCTCTACAAGCAGCACAGCCATGCTGTGATTGCAGACGCACGGAGCCTAGGAGAGATCCATTAGAGTATCTGTGGCAGCAGGCACATGGAACCTAGGAGAATATTCTGTGACAGCAGATGCATTGAGCATGAGAGAGATCCGTTAGAACATGCTATGAAAGACGTGGCACCGAGGAACAGTCCATTAGCGACGCGTGTGCTTCTCTCTCTGATGCTCTCAGCTCCTCTCTCCTGCCTGTCCCTCAGGTAACCTGCTGGTCATAGCGTTCGTCAGCTACTTCGGGGCGAAGCTGCACAGGCCGAAGATCATCGCCATCGGCTGCCTCCTCATGTCTCTCGGGACCATCCTCATGGCCATGCCTCACTTCATCATCGGACGGTACGTAGCGGCTCGGAGAAACGCCGGCGTTTCTCCCGTTAAGCAGGGCAAATGGAGGTGGTCTGAACAGATGCTAGCCAGCAGTCCCTATTGAATAGTCCCCGTCTGTGTTTTTTTGCCTTGTTATTGTTGATTAGGGGGCCAGTTTTGAAGTTAAATGATGTTTCTGGCTGTTGTTTGCAAAGCGCATTACTCAGATGTCATAGCAGATTTGATGATGACTGGTGTTATTATTTCATTTTTAAAAATCGTTTCACTGCTTACCCCATCATTTCACTGCTTACTGTACATTGTCCCTTGGCATGTGACAAATAAAAAACTTTGACTTTTTGACTTTGAAATCACTTCTCTTTGTAAGGTGAATGATTCCTATAAGCGGTGCATACATATAAACTGATATTTTACATGCAGTGTATTGGTTTGTCTCAGACATTCCCATTAGTAATGAGTGAGTTTCTATCATAGCTGTTTTATTAGCCTTACCTTTAAAGTCATTATCCTGTTGAAGTTACGTAAATCATGTAGTAGAAATACCTATGTAAAAATAATGTGTATCAAAAGAAATACATTTCACTGTCTTTAAGTTAATGTTGAGTGCTCTATTGGATTATACTGAGATTGGTTTGTTTTGCAAAAGCACCATCAGGATGCAGTATCAATATGAAGTATTTTATTTTGATAGAGAGACATGACTGATGAGCGTTGACTCCAGACATTAAAGACTAGTGTAAATGTGGAAGTATGAATGACTGGCTATAGTGAAACACTGAGCTAAACTTTGAGGGTGGTGCCAGTCTGCTCTGGTGTTATGCTGATGCTGTTTATTTGAATTGTTCTGTGTGGTGATCTAATGGTACGCGATGCTTTTTTCCTCCCCTGCTAAACAGTCACATTGGTGTTTTGTACGCAGCTATAAGTTCGAAACGTCAATTAGATCTTCAGTGAACTCAACCAATAACCTCTCTCCATGTCCAGCAAGCTCACCTGACCCTCTGCCTGCAGGTGACGTGGCCTCCAGCACACCCGGTGCAGGTAAGAGGCCACGCCCACATCGCTCTGCTGAGGGGACGAGAGCCGTTGTAGAGCTTTGCCATTCATTTCATTGAAGTAATTTAACTGGCCTCTCCTCCAGTACTTTCCTCAGCATGACATCAGTGTCCACTGAAAGTAACAGAATAATATGATACGTGAATCAGACAAGTGTAATACAATACATTCTTAACTCAGCACAAATCAAAGCTCCTACAGCTAGTGATTGTAGAAATGACATTCAGTGTGAATAAAGCCATGGGAAATACAGCGGCTGACCACAAATCCGTGTTGGTACTGCATTGGCTTTATCCTGATTAAGCCTTTAAGCGAAGCAGATGAAAGACGGCCCGATCTACACCTCAGAAACAGCTGCAGTCTCATTTGATTGGAAGTGTACACAGCACAGTTATTCATGGTAGCCCACATGAGCAGTGTTTAAATTCTACTTCTGGAAAATGTTCTTTTTCCTACGCGAAAGTGAGCAGAGCAGATGTTAAGTTGGGTGATGAGTGTGTCTCAGACAGGTTTTGAGGGTAAGGACTGTGCGTGAATTCCTTCTTTTGGCAGATTCTTAAAAGACCAGGCTCGTTTTGTGGGCATCCTCTTTTCCAGTCCAAACCAAGCGCAGAGTCCTTTTTTCAAAAGGCACATTTTTTTCACAAGAGCAGTGCTAATCATAACCACAGTGGATCGACTGTTGTCAAATGTCAGAGGAGTTTCTCATCGAATGAAAACGCGGCAGCAGAAAATTGAGGGAATGTTTCTGTCACGTCTTTTTGACATTCATAGCGATGCTCTTTGTTTCCTTTTTGGCAGGGTGTGAGCGAGAGTCCAGTCTCTCCATGTGGTTTTATCTCTTCCTGGGAAACGTTTTGCGTGGAATCGGTGAAACTCCTGTCCAGCCGCTGGGAATATCATATATTGATGATTTTGCTCAAGAGGACAATGCAGCCTTCTACATTGGTAATACACTCTTGGCCACATAAAACAAATAATCCTACTATAAATAGCATCATTACCAGCAAATGTTGTGAGTAGATGGACACAGGATATCACTGATGATGTGCATTACAGAAGAATAACTTGTTTCTGAATATCTGGAGAAATCTAGCTTTGTATTGGCTTTTGCAGAATCATTGAGGCCGTCTCTCTGGATTATACCTACCATGCAGACCAAAAAGCTCACCCTATCTTTTATGTTGTGATTTAGGTTGTGTTCAGACAATATCCATCATTGGTCCGGTGTTTGGCTACTTACTGGGATCCTTGTGTGCCAAAATCTATGTGGATATTGGATTTGTAGACATGGGTGAGTCAAATACTCCTGGTAGTCTGGCCACCTAACCATTACCTGTTCGAGGAAGAAATTTAAGTTTGGTGATCAGCCTTTGAAAACCAGACCAGCTCAACAGAACAACCAGAGCAACCACAACGGTCCTCCTCTGTTCCCAGCATGCTTTGCTGTGTGTCCCTTGCAGACACTGTGACCATCACTCCGGGCGATGCTCGCTGGGTTGGTGCCTGGTGGCTGGGGTACATCATCGCCGGCATCATCACCCTCCTCTCCGCTGTCCCTTTCTGGTTCCTGCCCAAATCGCTGCCGGTGCCGGTGACGCAGTGCGACACTCAGCGCTCCCCAGAGGAGTCCGGCTTCATCAAGGACGCCCCGCACGTGGGCCACAAGTACCGGCCGGAGGAGGCCACCAGCATCGTGGAGATGGCCAAAGGTAAACGCCTCCATACGCCTTCCTGTGCCTCCCTGCGCCTCCCCTTCCTTCCAGCTCAGCGACTGTAAACACGCGCAGAGAACCCACCTGGCACCATTTCACGCTACCTGTCGTTTTGTATTAATAGAAAAAATAATAACACGCTTGCACAGAACAATGCATGCTCAGTGGATACGAACCCTGCCAGAAATGATTACATTGAAATATTGGACAGTAAATTGCTACATCGCTGCATTAATATCATATTATATTCCATTATAATTAATGGAGGCAAATGCATTGAGGCACTGTAGCAAAAACGGAGATGAATAAATACATTTCCAAGACTTGACATTACTGTAGCATCACTGGGTTAAAGCTGTACCGTTTATACAGTGGAGATTCGCATAGTGTACTGCATGTTCTGTAGCCTTTATGATAATTTACTGTAATAGCAGTGATTGGTGCTAATAGAAATAATGGCTCCTCCTGCCAGAATTCCTGCCATCTTTGAGGAGCCTGCTGGGAAACCCTGTGTACTTCATCTACCTCTGCGTGACCATCATCCAGTTCAACTCCCTGATCGGCATGGTCACGTACAAACCCAAGTACATCGAGCAGCACTACGGACAGTCGGCCTCCAAAGCCAACTTCCTCATGGGTGTGTTACCTCACGCTCATCCTCCTCAGTCAGGAAGAGCAGCTTTATGCGGTTAAATGAAGATCACATTGCATTACATTACATTAATTATCCAGAGCGACTTCCAGCACGAAAGAACAGAAGTGTACCCATTCAAGTTGAATGAGCAACAGTGTCAGACCAGGCTAGCAACACTTCCAGATCAGTGAATGTG
Organism: Megalops cyprinoides; assembly: GCF_013368585.1. Classification (NCBI taxonomy): domain Eukaryota; kingdom Metazoa; phylum Chordata; class Actinopteri; order Elopiformes; family Megalopidae; genus Megalops; species Megalops cyprinoides. The sequence goes on from NC_050607.1 coordinate 9,001,901, forward strand.
AGCATAACACTATTCAAGCCCTACCACAAGCTAACTTGTGCAACCTGACGAGACAAGGGAAACCAAGTATACTACCATACATCAGTCACTGGATCACAGAATCCACAACACATTGCAATACTACATTTAATGCAAGATGTGAGTGCACTTGGCTCTGATTGTGGAGGGTACAGTTTATGAATGAGATGCTTTGGCTGGAAGGTGCAGTAAATGGGCTGAGTTCTGCCCTTCACTGGAGCTGTGTGTTTTGAGACTGTGTGAGTGGGTTATAAAACTGCCCCCTCCCCTTCCTTAATGTGAGACTGGTGCAGGACAACCTCTGTATTTGAAAGAGATTGTAACAATAAGCAGCATTAATATCACTGCCGTGCATCCCAGCCACTGAAATTGCTTATTGATGTTTAATAGATGAAAAGATTGAATGGTTTTTCCCTTGGGGAGAAGTGGGGGGGGGGGTGGAAACACAATGCCTCTCAAAGCCATCAAAAGATGTTTTTCCATGCGTCTCGTCTCCCGTGACTTTGATGTAAATGAGGAAGTCCGTGTCTTTGATCCACGGGACCCCCCCCTGCGAGTTTTCAGCTGCGTGTTCCGCTGAACAGGTGTTTCCATCACAGGCGTCATCAACATCCCTGCCGTCGCCCTGGGCATGTTCCTCGGGGGCGTGGCCATGAAGAGGTTCAAGCTGAGTGTGATGGGGGCGGCCAAGCTGGCCTTCGGGACGTCCCTGGTGGGCTACTTCCTGTCCCTGTCCTTCCTGATGATGGGGTGCGAGAACGCCAGGGTGGCTGGGATCACGGTGTCCTACCAGGGGTACGTCTGCACCGAGGACACGTCCACCTCCGTCCGTCTGCTTTTACATTGCTGGGCGTTTTTCCAAAACAAAAGCAAGGCTGGATAACAGTCCATGGCTCTGCACATCAGGGATCAGTAATTCTTCCTGGTCATACCTGCAGTACCAGTCAAAGGTTTGGACAAATCTGATTAAGTTAATGGGAAACGTGCATTCAGAGACGTTTTGATCTAAAGCCTTAAGCTTAAAGTGACATTAATAGTGACATTGATGCTTATGTATGAATGTCTTTCCTAAAAAAATTTTTTTTTAATATTTTTGACTACTTTGAAGAATCTAAAATATAAGATTTTAGATAAGATGTTTTGATTTGTTTAATATGTTTTTAGTCACTGCATAATTTTCATTGTGTTATTTCATAGTTTTAATGTCTTCACTATTATTTTAAAGTGGTGAAAATAGTAAAAATAGACAAAAATCCTTCTATGAGTAGGTGTGTCCAACCTTTTAACTGGCATTGTATATACATAGCAAATATCAGAGTAGTTTAGTGAATGGATGAGGTTTTGATCACTGGCCTTTGGTGCCCTCTAGTGGTAAAATGATGGATTGGGTGTATTACCTAGACATAGAATTATGACATATTTCCATGTGCATATATTTACATTAGTGGCATTGACCGGATTGCTCATCCATTTTGTTTTATACTTGGTTTACATTGATGGTAACGTATCTTGTAGACCTTAGTAACTAATTACCCATGTGTTGTCTCCTTCTTTGTATATATGCACGCAAAAAGAGTGGATGGAATATCTTACCATGAGAGGTCGCTGTTTGCAGACTGCAACATGGGCTGCCTGTGTTCAGGAAAGGACTGGGACCCTGTCTGTGGAGAGAATGGCATAACGTACATCTCACCCTGTCTCGCAGGCTGCCAGTCCAACAGCGGCTCAGGGAAAAACACGGTGAGACAGACAGACAGGAAAGAGAGAGACAGAGAAAAGGAGACTCACTGTTTGAATGAACAATGAAAAAGCCTGCACCTTTCATTAACATTTGAACACTTGATCCTATGTTTACTTTTAGCTTTGGATGAATTTTAAGTCAGCGTGGCTGTTTTTATTGTGAATTGCAGACTGCCTGATATAATGGACAAATTTGAATGGCTAACTGGATTCTGAGTTTCTGATTTCCGAGTTTCTGTAGTTTCACTGTGTAGTGTGATTGCAGCACCATATCAAGTACGGCGTACTTTACTCTTCCTGAGTGTAGCGCGGTGTAGTGTACTCTGTGACTCTGCTCTCACCTGCGCCCCCAGGTGTTTAATCGCTGCAGCTGCATGGCGGCAACAGCAAGCTTGGGGCTGGGGAACCTTACAGCCACGCTGGGTCACTGCCAGGACAGGGAGGGGTGTAAACGGGTCTTCCCCTACTTCCTGGCCCTGTCTGTCATCAGCTCCTTCGTCATGTCACTGGGCGGGACGCCAGGCTACATGCTGCTCATCAGGTCAGAGTTCACATGTGTGAGAAAGACATTGATTCCCTTCTGTTTTTCAGTGCATGAATACTATTAACCTCTTAACCATTATAACCATAATTGACACGAGCATAACTGTTTGCGTTTTATGTGTTTTTACATACAGCACAGTGCATACCAGCATACGGTGCATATGTAATGGTCATTGTGTTTCCTGTGCAGGTGCATAAAGCCAGAGCTCAAGTCCCTAGCACTGGGACTGCATACTTTGGCCACTCGAACCCTTGGTGAGTTCAGTCAAAATTGATGATGTTCACATTACATGAGTGGTTGACATCAGTATCAGAGTCTATCAAACTACTGAGGCCCGCTACTGTCCTCCTAAAATGACGCTTTATGAAAACCAACAAAAGGCCAGTAAGCATTCGCAAAAATACTCTCGGCTAGGGGAGATGTGATTAAATCAAAGAAGCAAAGGCTAAACGGGCAGTTTAGCCTGGGGGTGAACACCATGCATGAGGCCCACCCTGGTATTGTGGCACCATCGATCGCCTCTTTCCCATAACTGACTGTTTTCCCTCTGCCTTATGCTGACACAGCGGGAATCCCCGCCCCCATATACTTCGGTGCCATCATCGATACCACGTGCCTGAAGTGGGGACACAAGAGGTGCGGAGGGAGAGGAGCCTGCAGGATCTACAACACCAAGGCCTACAGGTACCCCAAAAACAGTCCCCCACAGTCCGCGGGCATCCCAAAAACACTGTCCCCCACAGTCTACAGGTACCCCAGAAACACTGTACTCCATAGCTTATGGGTACCCCAGAAACACAAACCCCTGTAGTCAACAGGTATCCCAAAACCTCTAAAATTTTCACTCTGAGACACTTCAGGGCACTAATGCAGCCTTTTATTTTGTCCCACAGAAATGTCAGGCCATTGACCCCCCCCTGTCCCTCTCCCTCCCTCTCAGGATAGCGTACCTGGGCCTGACCCTGGGCTTACGGACCCTCTCCTTCTTCCTGTGCGTTCCCGGCTTCCTACTGCTGCGAAGACACGTCCAGCGGGAGGAGCGGACGGCCCTGACTGCCAACGGGGGCTCGGAGGTGGAGCCCCTGAGGAAGGAGGAGGCCAGCTCCCTGCACTGCGAGAGACTGGCCCAGAACTCAGACTGTGACCCAGACCCAGACAGGGAGACGCGACTGTGACCCTCAGAGCACGCCGCCCCCCCCCCCCCCCCCAAGTCCCTACGTGTGCCACTGAAGCACACAAACCCAGGTCAAATGTCCATACAACTCACAGAACAGGAATTTATATATTTGTACTCAGCCTACTTTTGTAGATTATGTGAAATAAAAGAAAGATGTGTTTAATAATTCATATTTCTTGAATGTATATGCTGTGTTTTACAAAAAAAATGGAAGTCTTTTTTTGTAGCAAAAGTGTCATTTTGTTTATTTTGTATTAAATTTTATGAACAAGAATTGTTATTTCAAATGGTTAAATGTACAAAATTCAGGTTTTACCTCAGCAGTAGTCTGTTGTGATAACGTCTGTGTTTTTATAAGAAAATGCACAACTTGCTGCCATTTTTGGTGCAGTCTTGTCAGTGAGCTATACCTGTTTCCTGTTTCCTGTTGGGCCTTGAGGTGCGTTCAGCTACGCTAACATTCACAGCAAACTTACCTTTAAACGGGGGAGTGAAATCAGTTTGACTTTATAATGAACACAAACATAGGGGCGGGTAACTATACGCTGGTAGCTGAAGAATTACTGTCAGACAGTTGTAATTGGACACGCTGAGCTACTTTACCTTACTGTCAGGGAGCAGCCAGACTAATGGCACAAAGAGTGGCTAGTTACCTAGTCCACGTGTCCATATGCACACTGCCGCTGCTGGACCTCAGTCGGTCACACAGTGGGTCAATTTGAGTCTGCAGGAACCTGGGGGCAGTGCATGGTCAGCTGGGGAAGGACGAATTTGCAAGCGAACGTCTGCTTAGCTGAACGCTCCTTGGATGTAAAGTCTGAAGAGGCAGAGCCACATTCCAAACCCCCCTGCTGCCTCTGCAGCTGCTGCTGTTGTGAGAACGTATTGCATTCGCCAGGCTGTAATATTGAAATCAAAGAGGTGGAAACTTTGGTCCCCTCGTTTTAGTTCTTCACTTAGAAAAATGGCCTTTAAGACGAGCAGTAACTGGTATCTGCAGAATTAATTTGGCTGGTTTATTGGGACACTTACTGTGAGAAATCGTATGCGATATTTTTGTATGGGATCCGAGTTCATCTTTGATTCTTGTCTAAAATATCAATATTTAGAGGATGTCCGTTGCTGTAGAAACATATTTTTATATTTTACATTTATTTTATAAGCTGTATTTTATATTTATCCTCTCTGTTTTTATATATTTTTGTATGTATTCTCTTGCCCTTAAGACATTGCCAGTCTAAATTTCTGATTGGTATCCCTTGTATCCCTTATTCTGTTTTAGGATACAAGTAAGTGCATTTTACTTTATGAAATGTGTCGGCTTTGCAATTACACTGCACTTTAATTAGCTCTTTAATTAACTCTTTTCAATGGGTGGGCACAAAATAGTGCCACCCTGTGGTGTCACAAAGTACCGCTACATGATCAAAAACAGAAACTCCTTCAGATGTATTTTTTTTTCAGAAGGTGCCATTGTTAGGCTGATGTTATAGAAGAGGCACAGAAACGCAATGAACTTGGAACTGCTGTGGTGTGTTGGCTGAGCTTCAGCTTGCAATCTCAGAAGTTGCTTGTTCAAGTCTTCCTTTGTCATTTTGTGCTTTATTTTGAAGTATGTCACCATTAAGTATCTAGGTGGTGGTGTGCTTTGAGTGGCACGGTGGTAAATTCATTGAATTAGCGCTACCCCAGTAGGTCCACAGTTCAGTTCCAAGACGAAACTTCAATTTTATTTTGATTGAACCCAGGACCTGTTGTTTGGCAGTTTGGCATTCTGTATCATTTACCATGTATAAAAGAAATTGATAGGATCAGTGGAAACAAGGACAGATGAGCAGCAAGTGCGCAAAAAAAAAAGCTGTGGAGCGCCCTGGTGTCGGTGGCGTTGGAGGAAGATCTGCGCGTCACTCCCGTGAGGTCGCAGGTTCAAATCCGGCCGGCAGCGGCACGGGACCTTGGGGGCGGAAGCAGGGGGTTATGAAGCGGGCCGCGCCGGCCGGCTGGGGTTTTGCTGCGCGGCACGCTACGCATTGCATGTGGGGCCAAAATGAAAAGCGAAAGCGAACCTGCAACCTCACGGGAGCGAGGTCACAGACCTTCCTCCGGCCCCACATGCAATGCGCTGCGCGGCACGCATTCTTGAAATATTTCTTGAAATAAAAATAACTTAATTGATTTTTTACAGAAGATGCCATTGTTTTGGCTAATGATGTAGTACAGGAACAGCACACATAAGGCTTCAGACCTCTTGTGGTGCATGCACAGACTAACTTTTAGCTTACAACCTCAATGGTTCTTGGTTCAAATCTTCCTTTAACTTTTTCATATTCTGCTATGTTGTGAGGTCTCTCACCATTAAGTAGCAGAAGAATCAAGGTCCTGGTCTGCTCATGTTTGAGTGGCACAGTGATAAGGAGGTCGTGGGCAGTAGAGAGCTGAGGAAACAGCAGGAGATAGAGGGCAGTAGATAGTTACTTTACCTTAAACATACTAGATGTAGACATGTATAAGAAGGCTAGCAGAACGCTGCACTCTATGTGTCTCTCAGGTGGTGCAGAGACAGAATGCCAGACTACAAAGCAACAGGTCCTGGGTTCAAACCCCGTAAGAGCCTTCTCGTTACTTTTGATAGCCAAAGGAGGCTCCCAAACAGGCAGCAGAGGGCAGCAGAGGGCTCAGGTTGTAACAGGAGCTAGAGGCCAATAGAGAGCAGTAGAGTGCTGAGGTTGTAACAGGGGGCAGAGGGCAGCAGAGAGCTGAGGACATAGCAGGAGCGAGAGAGCAGTAAAGCGCTGAGGCTGTAACAGGGGGCAGAGGGCAGCAGAGAGCTGAGGCCAGCGCAGGACTTAGAGGGTGGCAGAGAGTTGAGGGTGTAGCAAGACCAAGAAGGGGCTGATGAATAGGATGACAGATCCATAGGATGAAGACAGGGAAGGGTCTGACCCGGCCCAGTGAGGTGTCCAGAACGGGAGGCAGAGCAGAAGCGGTGTGGCATGGAGCAGGGTGAGGGTGAGGAAGGAGGAGATGGGGAGGGGGGAAGAGGCGAGGGTGAGGATGAGGAAGGAATGACGAAGATGCAAAAAGCCACGCCCACTTTTTCGCTAGTTAGTTCCTCGTATTCAACTGTCTTAATAAGTTCCTCGTGCGTCGCAACGCGACGCTGCTGCAGCGCGCAGCAAAATTTCAGCCGGCTCTCGCGCCCGGCTGCATAACCCCCAGTTTCCATCGTCCGAAACCTCGGGGGGGTATGAGTTCCCCCCCTTTCCTCTTGCCCCGGGCCGCTGGTCGGATTCGAACCCACAACCTCACTAGTGCGAGGAGCAGATCTTCCTCCGACGCCACAGACACCTTGGCACTTTTCTCCTTTTTTTTTTGCGCGCTTGACAAGCGACTTGGTGAGCGCACAGGGAAAACGGACAACAACGGGCTTGAACCGCAAACCTTCTGCACTGCCCCCTGCTGCCCTTCTGGAGACCTCCTTTGGCCTTTAAAAGGTCAAAGACGGTCGGTTTTGAACCTGGGACCTCTCGCTTCATAGTCCAGAGCTATACCTCTGCGCCGCCAGAGAGTAACGCTGCCTGCTCCCCAGGCCGATTCTTTCTACCGCAGCACCTACCATGACCGACAGAAAAGAAGCGCATAGCCTGGTGTCGGGATTAAACTGGGAATCTCCAGGTTACAAGGGAGTTGATTTACCACCACACCATCCAAACATGAATGGGTTGTGAGTGAGATTCTTCTGCTACTTCATTTAATTGCTTAGGGTTTTCCATGGTTAGAAAATGCATTTGCAGCGATCATCATACAAATTGTTTCATAAGTTAATTGTTTCATTTAATAAAAAAAAAAAAAAAAAATTAAAAATTTGCCGTGGAACTGTTACCTGGATCACTATGACGGTTTGATGTGCTGTGATAAATTACCCACAGTCCTCTCTGGGCCTGTGCATAATAATAAGTTCACCACCTCGTACTCTCCAGGTACTCTCCATGCACTTGGTCACTGGATGCTGTTTAATACACCTCCCCCCCCCCCGCACTCCCTATCTGATTCTCAGATAGTGAATCAGAGACAGAGTGCAGGGGGTGCAGGGGGTGCAGGGGGTGGGGGGGGGGTGCAGGGGGTGCGGGGGGTGCAGGGGGTGCAGGGGGTGCAGGGGGTGCGGGGGGGGGGTATTAAACAATATCAATATCCTCAGCAACAAAGATGGATATTATTCACTAGGTCACTGATTGATGTTTAATACAACCCCCCCCCCCCCCCACCCCCCACACTCCCACACCCCCACACTCTGTATGATTCTCAGATAATGAATCAGAGTGCAGGGGGTGGGGGAGGGGGGTGCAGGGGGTGCGGGGGGGGGGGGGGGGGGGGGAGGAGGTGTATTAAACAGCATCCAGTGTCCAAGTGCATGGAGAGTACCTGGAGAGTACGAGGTGGTGAACTTATTATTATGCGCAGGCCCATAGAGGATTGTGGGTAATTTATCACAGCACATCAAACCGTCATAGTGATCCAGGTAACAGTTCCACGGCAAATTTTTTTTTTTTTTTTTTTTAAATGAAACAATTAACTTATGAAACAATTTGTATGATGATTGCTGCAAATGCATTTTCTAACCATGGAAAACCATAAGCAATTAAATAAAGTAGCAGAAGAATCTCACTCACAAACCATTCATGTTTGGGTAGTGTGGTGGTAAATCAACTCCCTTGTAACCTGGAGATTCCCGACACCAGGCACCATGTTGCTTTTGTCTTGGTTGTGGTAGATGCTGAGTTAGAAGGAGGAGAAAAGATAAAGGGCACCCATGCGTCTCTCAGGTGGTGCAGAGACAGAATGCCAGACTGCAAAACAACAGGTCCTGGGTTCAAGCCCCGTAAGAGCCTTCTCGTTACTTTTGATAGCCAAAGGAGGCTCCCAAACAGGCAGCAGAGGGCAGCAGAGGGCTCAGGTTGTAACAGGAGCTGGAGGCCAATAGAGAGCAGTAGAGTGCTGAGGTTGTAACAGGGGGCAGAGGGCAGCAGAGAGCTGAGGACATAGCAGGAGCGAGAGAGCAGTAAAGCGCTGAGGCTGTAACAGGGGGCAGAGGGCAGCAGAGAGTTGAGGCCAGCGCAGGACTTAGAGGGTGGCAGAGAGTTGAGGGTGTAGCAAGACCAAGAAGGGGCTGATGAATAGGATGACAGATCCATAGGATGAAGACAGGGAAGGGTCTGACCCGGCCCAGTGAGGTGTCCAGAACGGGAGGCAGAGCAGAAGCGGTGTGGCATGGAGCAGGGTGAGGGTGAGGAAGGAGGAGATGGGGAGGGGGGAAGAGGCGAGGGTGAGGATGAGGAAGGAATGACGAAGATGCAAAAAGCCACGCCCACTTTTTCGCTAGTTAGTTCCTCGTATTCAACTGTCTTAATAAGTTCCTCGTGCGTCGCAACGCGACGCTGCTGCAGCGCGCAGCAAAATTTCAGCCGGCTCTCGCGCCCGGCTGCATAACCCCCAGTTTCCATCGTCCGAAACCTCGGGGGGGTATGAGTTCCCCCCCTTTCCTCTTGCCCCGGGCCGCTGGTCGGATTCGAACCCACAACCTCACTAGTGCGAGGAGCAGATCTTCCTCCGACGCCACAGACACCTTGGCACTTTTCTCCTTTTTTTTTTGCGCACTTGACAAGCGACTTGGTGAGCGCACAGGGAAAACGGACAACAACGGGCTTGAACCGCAAACCTTCTGCACTGCCCCCTGCTGCCCTTCTGGACACCTCCTTTGGCCTTTAAAAGGTCAAAGACGGTCGGTTTTGAACCTGGGACCCCTCGCTTCATAGTCCAGAGTTATACCTCTGCGCCGCCAGAGACTATGTTATACCAAATTGACAAAATACTGATTACTTCTCTAAATACCTGTTATTAGAGCTCCAAATGCTGACACCTCGACGTCTTGTAACTTGGATATTTGCTCATGTCTTTGCTTAATTTCTTGTGAAAAATGTTTAATCCACAGTACCATTAGAGACAAAGGCAAATTTATATGAAATGCCCTGAAGAGGCACAAACTTTGTTAGGTAGTTGAAATGTTTGAATTTGATTACCACCTGATTAATACTTCAGACAAGTTTGAACTTTAGTCACCGAGTCAATTTTAAGGGTAAGAAAAACCGATTCCTCAGTCTGTCTTGCATCTGACTTACATGAATTTAATAAACCAGCATTTGTGAAGTGATTACCACTGATCCCAATTACTTTAGATTGTTTGCTATAATCTATCGGTGAACTTATGCCACCTGCTCCCTACTACCAATATGGCCATGTTGTAATGATTAGGTTCCATTCTGACCATTTCCCTTTATAAGATCTTGAGTTAAACTTGTGTGCTGTATTGATTGCCCTCTCATCTTTGAAGGCTATCTGGAAAGGGGCTCTTCAGATAGGTAGATATCAGTAATCTGAAAAAAACCCTCCAGAAAATCAATGTGGAAAATTGCTGTTAGAACAGACAGTTTCTCAACAGAGCAGGAGACAGCTGATAACAGATAGGCTGGAACTCATTGATCTTTTCATTGAGCAGAATTTAATATGCAAAGATTAAGAAAAAATAGTATTTTCAGGGGAGCAGACCAAGCTACTGACACTACAGCTTTAAACACACGGAGGCAAAAATCAGGTGGTGGGGGGTGATACGGTCTCCAGCCAAAGGATTGACTTCTGAACCTATAGAGAGAAATGCCACATTTAGATAATTTTGTTCTGATTTATATAGTTCCACTTACAGTCTAAATAAATCTGCATGCTGTCAGTACATGTCAAAAAACACTTTCATGATGAAACATATACATTAGATAAACCAAACAACAAACCAACCATTTTACTCTGTCACAAATGTTCAAAGATCTCTCCAGCCCATTATATCTATTTTAACTTCAGCTCTTGGTCTGGCTACAAAATTAATTGGTTCAAATTAGCCCTCATGCCTATTGACTCAGCTGTGACTAATGTACAACTACCACCAACAATTCCAGTCAGGAAACAAATGACATATTCCACTATTAATACACCTCTAGCCACATTATCTGCAAGAAAACCTACTATGAAATGTTTCTAAAAGTTCAAAAAGACAGAGATGGTCATCCATATCTTCCTTACTTGAATTTCAGTTCAAGTAAATGTGCTCCTTTGTATAAATTTAGTCAGTCCTCCTGTAGTTTACTGGTCAAAACATTTCACTGCTATAAAAACAGTATATAGGAAAATAGGAAAAGAAATTTATTTATTCATTGCATATCACTCATATTGCTAAAATTGACCCTGCACAGTTTTATACAAATGTATATGTACCAACATATGAGAAATATATGATTTGTGCCTGTAACTTTGCATGCTTATATATTGCATGTTGCATTACGTGAGAAAATACTTTACCCGGTACATCAGCGCCATCTGGTGGTCAGTGTAGGACATTGACGTTCACTGAATTTTTGGGCAAGAAAAAGAAGAAAATTAAAAAAAAATAACCAGGGTATAACCTGATGTCAACTTATGTAAGAATTCAGGAAGATATTGAAACGACATTTAGGATAACTCTGAAACCTATTTCAAATTTATTTACCACGCTACCAAGGAAATATACAAACTTTCATTTGTATAATTCGAACAGAAGTTCAATTCCATCATATAACCACTAGAGGGCATGATCCCCCCCCCCCCCCAAAATCCACCTTTTTCTTTGTTTTCGACGGCAACTCAGTAACATTACACAACCAGCAGAGGGCAGTGTTTTACCAAATCGTGGTCTGCAGTTTCTTGAATACCGGTTCAAATATTAAAAGGTTTTACAGGGTAAAACGTCATCCACAAAGACAAACAACATGCTCTTTCTCAATACACTATCTTCAGTTTTATTTTCCAATTAGTTTATGAGGTTATAGTATTCTAACTATGTAGATTACTGGTCTAAATATTTCACTGTCATAAAAACAGTACATAGGAAAAAAGCCCAGATTAAATATGCAACATTACAGAGGGCTAAATGCACTGTTGGTCTTGTAATCCTAAATTTTACGATGTACCACTTAACATTCCAATTGAGGTTCATGATTATCTGGTTAAACCTAAACACAGACACTCCTTGGCTAGTTAAAGCCAAATCATTAATGTCACCATACAAGACTTCAAGATTTATTAACAGGGAGTGCTTGTAGAAAATGTGCTTTATTACATAGTTCCATAGTAGCATAATCAATGAAAGTGTAGAAAGCTACTGAAAACAATACTGGGATTAATTTAAATGGCATTCCAATTCTCCAGTATGGCATAATAAACATCACCAATGGGGACAAAAACATTTCACAGCACAATTATGGCCAAGGAAAGGCTTTAAATAATTCAGAGATATATTTAATATAAATGGACTCCTCAGCCTCTAGGACATCCAACAACTGTACAATCTACTGGGTTCAAAAAATTTCAGTATGTACAATTGTGTATATTTTTCATATGTACCAACATATGAAAAATATACGATTTCTACCTGTAAGTTTGCATGCTTGTATCCTGATCTCGTTATTGTCTGAGGTAATACAAATATAGCATTACGTGAGAAAATACTTTACCCGGTACATCAGCGCCATCTGGTGGTCAGTGTAGGACATTGATGTTCACTGAATTTTTGGGCAAGAAAAAGAAGAAAATTAAAAAAAAATAACCAGGGTATAACCTGATGTCAATTTATGTAAGAATTCAGGAAGATATTGAAACGACATTTAGGATAACTCTGAAACCTATTTCAAATTTATTTACCACGCTACCAAGGAAATATACAAACTTTCATTTGTATAATTCGAACAGAAGTTCAATTCCATCATATAACCACTAGAGGGCAGGATTCCCCCCCCCCCAATATCAATCTTTTTCTTTGTTTTCGACGGCAACTCAGTAACATTACACAACCAGCAGAGGGCAGTGTTTTACCAAAATCGTGGTCTGGAGTTTCTGGAATACCAGTTCAAATATTAAAAGGTTTCACAGGGTAAAACCTCATCCACAAAGACAAATAATATGCTCTTTCTCAGTACCACTACCTTCAGTTTTATTTTCCATTAGTTTATGAAGTCATAGTAGTCATTTTTGCCACAACCCAGCCATGGTCAGTGGCACAGTGGTAAGTTTATTGCCCTGGAGTCAGGAGGTTCCTGGTTCAATACTTGCTTCGGGTGCATGTTAATCTTTTGCGTTGATCATGGTAGATCCTGAGGTAGAAGGACGAGAACAGAGAAAGCAAGTGCATGACTGTCAAGTGATGCGACAACAGAACGCTGGACTATAGAGCAACAGGTCCTGGGTTCAAATCCAGCATGAGTCTCAAATTCCCTTTTGATTGCCAAAGCCAGCAGCCAGACAGAGGGCAGTAGAGCGCTCAGCTTGTAAGAATAGGAGCTAGAGGGCAGTAGAGAGCTGAGGACATAGCAGGAGGTAGAGCGCAGTAAAGCGCTGAGGCTGTAACAGGGGGTAGAGGGCAGTAGAGAGCTGAGGTTGTAACAGGGGGTAGAGGGCAGCAGAGAGCTGAGGACATAGCAGGAGCGAGAGAGCAGTAAAGCGCTGAGGCTGTAACAGGGGGCAGAGGGCAGCAGAGAGCTGAGGCCAGCGCAGGACTTAGAGGGTGGCAGAGAATTGAGGGTGTAGCAAGACCAAGAAGGGGCTGATGGACAGATGACAGATCCATAGGATGAAAACAGGGAAGGGTCAGGGAGGCAGAGCGAGAGCGGTGTGGTGTGGTGTGGCGTGGCGTAGGGGAGGATGAGGGTGAGGAAGGAGGAGATGGGGGGAGAGAAATGTGTTTGCCATCAATCCCAATGAGTTCAGATGGTTTGCTATACCTATTATTAAAGTCCAACTGCTCCCCAACCATTAATATGGTAATTGTAATGATTATGTGGCCTTGTTGTTCAAAGAACACAAACCAGGTTAGTCCAATTAAAGACAAATTCATTTGGACCGGACACACAAATTATGAAACGACATTTATATAGCCAATGGATGTGCTCTCACAGTTAGCTCACGATTAGCTAATGCACATGCAAAGGGTATTTAATGTGTTAATCTATGACATGTAGAGTTTAGGATGGAGTTGGGGGCTCCCACTCAAAAGTTCACAAGGTCAGCCTTTCTGCAGGTAAATTACTTTCAATGGTTAAGATCACCAGGGTTTAAGGACAGGTGTTCCTATTCACATCATCACCAGAGTGTACGCTCTGATCTGAAATTGACCTATCCCATCATTCCCATACACACAAACATTCATATGAACACTTCTGGCTTGTATTACATCCTAGCTAATGCATGGCCCCACTACGTTATTGAGGCCTTGCACTGTGATACATTTTGACAACATAAAAGAAAGGTTATCAGCCCTACATCATTGACCTGTGCCATTAACCAATTATTTATGCTCTGCACATCACTACATTCACTGACGCGAATGAAGGAGAAAGAACAGGAATAAAACTTCACGGAATATGGACAATCAGTCTGGGGCTCCCCTTCAATGCTTAAGATGGACATCAATAGTCACCTGTGCACATATTGAGGCAAAAAGGAATGCAGACATGCGTTATTAGCAAAAGCTATAAAGTTATTCGCAAAAAACTTTTAGTGGTAGCGTGGATAGAAGTAATTTAGTTAATTGCCTATTTCATCATTTTCATCTACACCCCACTGGGTCTCTCCACTCTGAAGAGACCCAGATGTAGCGTGGCAACATCTGTAACTGACATTGCCCACAATGCTCTGAAAGGTGGTTTTGTCACCATCATCTTTAATTAGTTCCCTGTAAAGGGCAACTGTCTTACCATGAATATGTACAGCAGGACATCCCTTTCTTGTTCCTGATGACATGGCCGCATAACCACCCCTCCTTACCTCACAGAATTTTGGCAGGGTGGTGTAAGGGGGTGTAGTTGTTTCATCTGTCACATTAACTAGCATATTAGCATTCTAACTCATAAGGTACACAACAAAAACATACCAAACATAACACAGTCACATGTTCTGAATGAAAGATGTGCTCTGGCTTTGTAATTTTTCTAATTTCTTTGCTCTTTTTTGTTTATATTACGAACATAAAATCATGAATATTTTACAATTAGCCACAAATTTAGGGACTGTTGTAAGCTCAGTATCACAAATCTAATGGCTACTCGTCTGATAACGTCTCACTTATTCCACAAATGCCATTCCATCGTCAACAGTAACAGGTCAATTAAACCTAACAGATTCAACAGGAATTAAAATGGACTTAACTTTCCATCACTTTCAATGAACTACATTCTTGGTAATGAAAGGCCTAATAGGGCAGCAATTAAGTGAGTTTTATGCAGAAATCGGGTATGAAAACATGCCAAAACCTGACAAAAATAACTCACTTAAAACACCAACACCGAAATCATATGAACATGACAGCTATCACACATCCTTAAACATATATACGTAAATTATGCATTATATTCATTTAGATAAATGGTCTTACGACATTCGGTCTCCATGTCCCTAAGATATTTGGGTCCTCTTTCAGTTGGCGATTGATTTACACCTGGAACACGAGGTTAGGTCACTTCCTGTGGAATTAACTGTCTGTATCAATTAAATGCGTAGAGCGCTAGTCATTTAAAAACAAAGAAAAAAGTCGGAGACCTCAAAAGTACCAAGTTTCTCCACAAGATGGCAGCAAAACACCGTCAATGTCATATTTATCTTGTTTGTGGTTGACGTGAACAGATCATTCCTGTGAAGGTGTCTGCGTACGGTTATGTGAAACATTTCTGCTATCTGAAGTTAACAATTATCATCAGCAGGCATCTCTTCCACCTCTGACCGGGTTTCGTGGCTTAGATCGAAGCCACGAAAGGCTAAGGCTAAAATTAGATGAGTAAATTACTGAATCCCAATTCTTTCAAAACTAGATAAAAATACGTATAATACTTATAATAATAAATATGAATTTGAATATTTAAGTTATGAAGTAAAACCAGTACTTACTGATGTGAATAGCACTCATTCTGCATAATTACCCTGCATCAGGAAGCACCTCAGGTAAACGTTACAGAATTTAATTTTGCAAAAACACTGAAAGGTGAAAATCAACAATAACCAGTAATTTTGTAACATTAAAACATACAACTGTATAAGAGATTTGGCATGTAAACCAGCTATGGTTCATTTTAAGTGCTCGTCGCTTATTTCTCTAAACAAAAATGTACACGGATATGCATGCTGTGCTGGTACATTTGCCACTGCGTCTTCAGGCACTTGTGAGGTCACTCTAGCGCACCGTCCTTCCTCTGTCAGGGACTGGGGAACCGCCACTCCAACCCCTGTCCAACAGAGGCACTGCGCATTTCACCAAAGGCACAAAGTCACCAGCATAATTTACTGCAACCACTGACCACATTCTGCAATCAGGAGCTTGTAAACCAAGCCAAACCAAGACACCTTCAGCAGTCCAGGATCAGGGCTGCTCATCTTCGCTCTCGCCCATTCTCCAAAGACAGCATAACACAATATCATCCACTCAATCCAAATGAACAGATTTAACAAATTAAAACAGATGCCAATCAACATGCATGGTGGGTCCCCGCTGCAGTGGTTTTCGGTCAGTGAGACAGACTGATAAGGGTGCCAAGCTCTGCCTGCTGCTTTACAACATCATACATTTCAACAGAACAATGAAATGAGCAACCTAGGAAACGGTCCTTTAACTTTACATTGGCAAAAGTTCACTTTTTTCACATTTTGAGAACATTTTAAAAGCAGGAAAACAAATGAACATTATCACCGATTTTCACTGTCTGAAGATCAGGGAACACTTACGCTGACCCAGTGAAAATGTCAAACTTTGAAAGCAAAACCTCAACAGAGAACTGGACAACAAGTGCAGGCCCCAGGCGGCGGTGCCAGCGGGCTGAGCTCGCGGTCGTGCCTCTGTGAGATCGCACCCGCAATCCAACAGATCAAACGTGCGAACGCGAGAACGCGAGAACGCAACGCTTCCGCTGGCAAACGCTGCGTTTCGGGCCGAACCAAATTCACAGCGAGCGCCACGCAAGCAAGCTGTGAAATTCCAGAAAACCATGCGATCGCTGGCGCTCATCGAAGACCAAGTGCAATAATCTCAGTGATAGGCGAGCTGAAACAGCAGGCCAAAGTGTCAGGGGGCTCAAAGCGTGCGTGCGGGTGCTTGCGTTTCACCATCACATACAAACAATACACATCAGATACATATATATATAAAAAAACCCTAACATTCTCTTATCACCTGAACACATCAGTATCGTTACAGTAACCTTTGGAAATTGTATGCAGTGTGTTTGTACAAGTATGGAAGCTGGATTGGTACAATTTTAAGAGTAAGCATTCTCTGGACGCGTCTCCCCAGACGTTTTGTTATGTGAATGGCTGGATCCAGGTGAAGGTGTTCCTCGGTGGTGTGTGTTGTGGTCACATCTGGGGTGCATGGGAAACGGGACCGTGTGCGGTCCTTTCGGTCTCTCCTTTGACCGCGCACTGCTCACTCGTCTACTGGTCCTTTTTGTCTCCTGCGTCTTGCTGAAGGTTCTGGTGAACAGAGGAGAAAAGCACATTTCAATAGTAACTAAAAAGTGTGTGTTGAATGAGAGAAAGGAACAGGTGTATATACGTTTAATGAGAGAAGGGAGTTTGTGTGTGTGTGATACCTGTAGCTTCTGGTGCTCTTGGAGGAGTCGGTCATACTCTTGGGTCAGGCCTTCTACTTGCTTCCTCATGGCCTCAGCTTCAGCATGAGACTTTTTCAGAGCTGTGGGGCCACACATCATTCACAGAGAAACTGACTACCACAAACCACAGCTCTAAAGACACACCGTACAACTACACATCACAGTGCTAAAAACATTATATCACTGTCATTTAGCAGATGCTCTTATCCAGAGTGACTTACACAGTTTACAATTTTTATATGTTGTTCCATTTAATACAGCTGGATATTTACTGAGGCAATTATGGGTTAAAGTGAGACACTACAGATGAATAAAAGGTATCACCATGAAACTTTGTCAGTTGATTACTTTCATTATTATAATTTTTTTTGTATTGCAAGCTTTCCAGAAATTCACATTTAAATATGCAAAGCAAAAGCTCATTAAATATGTGCTAATTTGCATATATTTAAAAACCAGAAATGTAGATAATGGATAAAGTTATACTTAAAATATTTATTTCATTTTAACAACATGGTGTGGACCAAGGTTTTTACAGAACAGATTTTAGATACATCCTTTTTTCATTTTGTAAATCAGAAAATACTACGTACAGGTATTAAAAATGCATTTTTGGCACATTTTTAAGAACAAAATATCTAATGAATCAGAAAATAAGAAATGTATAAACAAATTTTTCTATAATATCCTCAAGAATACTGTTATGAATGAATGATATATATGATATAATTTTGAGAAAATGGCCGTTAAAGACATACATTGTGAGTTCATATATTCAATAAGTAGTATTTAATGATTATAGCAACAACAACCCATTCAATGATACCCCCAATGCCCATCAAACAACTAAATATATCTAAATTGTATATATATTGTATTATTATTATTATATGAACTACAATTAAGGATCATAGGCACAGGACCTTCAAATCACTGCGCAGCCCTTTTGTGCCCTACCTGTCTATCACATGTCCTCATGCTGAACTGCATTATCTTTGTTCTATCCATCCCCATATGTAAGACCTTCTTTTAATTCCTGCTGGTGTCTTTTGAGCTTTTTAATTGCTCATTTAAACGGGATATGTGCATTATAAGCCACTGTTGTGTGGCCGGTCTGTCATTATCATCCCCCTGACCTTTCCCCATCTGTTGAATTTTGCGCCTTCATGCACTAACCCCTCGTGAGTCTCTGGCAGACTCGTCGTCAATTTTAGGATCAGGCTTACTTAGCCTGGAAGTTACTCTTCTTCTGGCAATTGATAACTCATCAGGTCTATTTTTACAAGGTTTAACACGAATTCTGCGCGCTTTGCCCATTCTGCTTCCTGGTTTCAAACTTGGTGCCGAACGCAAAGGAGGAAGTTCTGAGCATGTCACATGATGGATTTCAGCCAATCACACAGCCAGAAATGGTCTACAAACTTCATTAGCCAATGAGATTTCGAGAAGCAACCATTTCATCACTCGGTTTGTTCACTGTTTGTCGTCGCTAGAAGGAAAATGGCCATATATGGAGCAGCCAGCATTGTGCTACAGAACACAAGCTTTACAACGAGGTATTACACTCTATGGTTTTATGAAAGATCGCGGAGCTATATCGCGCTCAAAAATGCTAACATTGGCTAAAGTTTCGAAAAATTAGAGGACTTAAGTAGACAAAATGTAGTAAAATAAACATATTTGTGTGTAGTTTGTACATTTTATGACAATAGTGTTGTAGAAGACATGTTATAGAAGCAAAATAACCAAAAATCTGAAAATTGATGAGTGGAAGCAAAAACGTCATTTTTGCCTACCGTGTCTTGCCTTAAGAACCTTCCCGAAAGGTACAGCAGCAGTGCCCCAGCAGGGAATCAAACCAGCAACCTTTAAATTACAAGCCCTGCTCCTTGCCACCATGCTACACTGCTGCCCACTAAACACTGCTACCAACAGCATTAAAGACACTGTACTTGATAACAGGACTGGAGGCGTACTGCATTTGTACTAATCTTGTGTGTGTGCACAGGACATACTTTGGTGATGCCACATGTCTTGATGCTGCAGGCCACCCTTCAGGGCACATGCGAGGGAGGACATGAGGATTACCCACCGTTGTTTGAGGTCGCCAGCTCCTCCACCAGCCTGGTCACCTCCTTTTTCAGAGCCTCACTGCCCTCCCCAGTCTTCTTCTCACCCTTGCCCTCTTCCAGAGCCTGAGAGAGAGGGTGCCAACCATCACTCCATTACACTGACATTACCAAAACATCACCCCACTGCCAAAATCACTCCAGCACCCCAACATTACCCAAGCAGCGCTCCCTTACCCCAACATCACCCCACTGCCCCCCCATCATCACCCCCAGCACTCACCTGTTTCAGGTGCTCGTTGTCCTCCATGTACTTCTTGGCCGCCTCATTGGCGCTGTCTGCCTGGGTCTGCAATGCGGTGCCGGTGCCAATGGCTGTGGCCAGCTGGTTAATCAAGGTGATGACCCGCCTCATGACGCTGTCATCACACACAAATGCACGCACACACACACACACACACACACACACACACACACACACACACACACACACACACAGATGAACATGCAAAAGCACAATTCTTATTGTTCACAGGGCTTAAAGCAACAAATTTTTGTGAGCCTGAGGGAGGGGGCGCAAAATGGGACGCAAGGACATTTAGCGTTACCACAACAGTTTTACATTGCATCAAAATAGAAAAAAAAAAAAAAAAAAAAAACATGAATACAATTTTGTATTACCATGCTCAAAATTTTTCTTAAATGCTATTAAAAGTGAAAAGTGCCTCAATAAACTTCAATAAAAGTTGGTCGAGTAGCGAGATGCTGTGTTACAACTTTGGCCAAGTCATCATCATAGAATTGGACCCATACATTGAAAATTCTGTCCATGTTGCGGTTTGTGGGCTCAAGTTCTGTGAAAACATCCGTTTTGACAGCTTGTGCGCTAAACATTGCCTAATGTGACAGGCAATGTCGTGAGTGGCTAGGTGGCTGGTGGCTACCGTTTTCATCTAACCAAGCCTATCGCCATTTCTTTTTCACCCCCCCGTTCTAATGTCCTTGTGTCTGCGCCAACCTTCACAAGTTTCGCTTCCATGCTCCATCTATTTGAATGCATGCTAGCCTATTGTGCGGTAATCAACTGATACAGCCCCCCGCAAATACTTCCTGGCACCGCCTCACAGAAAGTTGGAACTAGTTGCCGATTGGATAAGAACAGTGCTCTCGTGCCAGTACGTTGCCTAAGCAGGCTACCATTGGTTAAAACTCATCCGAAAAAAACATCACGGCAGTGATTGTTTTTAATAAAATTGCGTGCCGGTTTGGTAATATCAGAGCCCGGATACGCTAGTAATAATTTACTGCCTGATCTAAAATCTCTGCACGCCGAATTTCCGGTGTGGGGCCGGAGATCTTTAACCCATGTGTTCATATATCACAGATATTTTCCCTGGGTTTGTTTTATCAAGGATAAGCAGCTGGGTATGTTTGTAAGAAGTGAAGGCTTCAGAGGATTGTGGCCAGCTCTGCGGAATAGCCAGCACAGACACTCCTATCGCTACAATGCTGTGACGGAGGTCAGAGGTCAGGGGTCAGGGGTCAGCTGCATGAGTGGCAGTGTGTCCTGGGGCGGAGTTAGGTGGTTGCCATGGGCAACGATGGCGCAGCCCACATCATACTCACAGCCAGAGGAAGAGAGAGAAGCCCGAGATGTAGAGATTCCTCTGGGCGCGGAACAGCTTCATGTGCAGGTGATCGAACATATTGGGGTGCAGCTTGGCGTCTTTACCATGCTCCGCCCCCGAATACTTCCGCACTTCCCGCACAGCATCTACAGGGGGCGACAGGGAGGCAGTGAGTAGAAACACTCATGGGTACCACTGCTGTGCTACTACAGATCACTGTAAAGCATCACTGGCAATAACACAGACATACAGCACATCAGTGAAAACGACCTAGGAAATACCTTACACCCCGTGGAAAGATGGTTCTGCTAAGTAGTTCCTTGCATAAGCTAAGATAAACAAAACAGGACCACTTCTTCCCTGAGTATAAACTGCCAAGCTTTTCTCCATCACAACCTCAACACATCAGGGCAGCAAAGATGGCAGCTTTTTCATAATTCCCTCTCAACCATCTCTTTTCAGGAACTTGGCTGCCATTCATTTTCCTTCATCTCATTTTCATTTTAAATTCTGTTTCCTCCCCTTTGCCTGTGGAAGAGTGCCTTCAGCCCCATGTTTGGAAAGCCCTCTGTAACGGAGTCTGCTTTCTGCCTTTTCACACCCCAGAAGGGCCTCTTCAAAAAGGCAGTCTCTTCCTGGAATTCTGTTACAGCAAAGTGCTTAAACGGTGTGTCACGCTAAAGCTGGCCACATTATCAATATTACTTACCAAGGAAGAGAACAATGAGGATTATTATCATAGTCAGGAAGCCTTTATTCCAGAAGCGGGCCACTTTGTTCCAGATGTTCAATTTGAAAATGGACTGCCATCTACAAATGTCAGGAAATGTAATCAAACTGACATGCAGTGGCAAATCTGTAACTACCTGGAAAAAATGCTAACAGTAATTGATGTCAGTCCCAACACATTACAAAATATGCAGAACCCTTGAGAAATGTCTAGTTCGGTTACACAAGTTAACTTGTGGTAGGGCCTGAATAGTGTAATGCTCACGATCACTGGTGTAGGAGTGTGTTGTCACCCTGATCTGACACTATTACTCATTCAAGTTTAATGGATACAATTCTGTTCTTTTGTGCTGGAAGTCACTCTGGATAAGAGAATCGGCTAAATGGTGGCGGTGTAGCATAGTGATTGCCGGTTCGATTCCCCACTGGGGCACTGCTTTTGTACTCTTGGGAAAGATACATATCCAACAATTTGGTAACCTCAGTAAATATCCAGCTGTATAAATGGATAACGTAAAAACTGTAACCCTTGTAAGTCGCTTTCCATGGCAGTATTTGCTAAATGACAATGATGTAATGTAGTGTAAATCAATGCAATATAATGTAAGAGGTGAATTTGGACCTGCATCTATGCAAGGTTTGGACCTAACTCTGCAAGCTGGAATCCACCCTATATGCCAGCACAGAGCTTATGATCTTTAAGACCTTATGAACCACCATCTTGGCTCAGCATCAGCGTACGGTATGTAGAGCCAAAACGTGGTGGTGGTTTCATGGGAACATGTAATTCAAGCAACGGGATTGGTAAACACATGCATAAACCCCAGTCCAGCTAAGCAACTTCCCTGAGTTTCAACTTAAAATAACATTAAATGCGAAGTTAGCCTCAGATGCACCTATTAAAAGATGACTGTAAGCGACAGGTGGTTGTTCACAACAGCCCCAGGTAGCTTTAGTGCCCTGGAAATGAACTGTGTTCTCTAGGGCACTGCTCATTAAGCAATGATGCAATAATCAATAATGATCAAAGCCAACTGCAAGAAGAAACAGTAAATGGTACATTCTAGAATGTTAAAAATATATTAATAATAATAACTATGGTTGCCTTGGTACCTTTGGGCAGAAATGAAGGGCAGGCAGAGGATGACGAGGATTCCGATCTCTATGTACAGGAAGAGTGCTACGGCGGTCCACTGCAGAGTCATCCTCAGTCAATTCTAGCAGGAAAACCCCCCCCGAAACAACAATTTTGCAATGTGCTTATAATGATCTCACATCCACTGGACAAAAAGGACTTCTGTTGCAGGTCAGGATTAAACCACAGAATTATTGGAGATAACTTTAAATTTTGAATGTGTAAGAGTGACTCTCACAATGGAAGCTGGCCTATATTCCAACATCTGATTTCTTTGTCCTAAACTAATGTGTTACTAAGTTTATGATTCTAGATTCTGTGGCACAAGCTTAATAAATCCACAACTGTTCACATCAAAAATGAATGAGGAAGCAACGTTAGAAGAATTTGCATTAACTGTTTTTGCATGGAGGTTCACCGTTTTCACTTCTCTACTTCTAACACAACTCAGTTACAACACGGCTGAGACACTTTCCTATATCAGCATGACTTCTTCACTGTGTGATGTTCACTTTATCATTAGCTTTATTTCATTATCTGTGCCCTTACTGTGAAATCAAATACTATGAAGCTCTCTCTCTCTTTCTTTCTCTCTCTCCATCTTACACACACACACACCTTTGTTCCTGTTGAAAGGAGACGATCTTCTTGCCACCAAATCGTTTAGAATGAAACACCTTTAAGAGTCACAGAGAGAGAGAGAGAGAGAGAGGTTGAGTGCACTTAACTTTTGGCAACTGGCATAAATAATCACAAACTTCCTCCTTCTTGCACATATGCATCAGTTCAACACACTGTAAAAATGTCATTACGGAGATGTAAACGTGAGTTTAGGAATTCTGGAACACACAATGGGTCCCTGTTTTGCAACTTATGCTATAATCACCTTATACAATTCTCTATTAACATAGCTACTCTGAACAAAGTTCATGTCAGATTTGCCATATCTTGCTTGGCATTGCGTCAGGGGAGAAATCCCACATACTCATTCCGCAACAATGCAGCTAGCTACCTCTGGGCAATATTTGTAATGGTTAGCAGGGTAACTATACGATTATGACAGCCGGTCCGACTGGTACATTGACATGTCACGCAATCCGCACTGAAAGATCAATATTTTAGCATCTTATTACATACATAATATCTGGCTAGTTAAATAACGCCATTTACTTTAAACAATGTAAACATCTAACAAAATAACTTAAGAACTTTGGTGCTACATGGCTGCAGATGTCCCTAGCAAATATTGTCCAACAACAGCAACACTCAACGGTAGAAATATCACTATTCTGTACTTGCAAGCCATCTCCCCCATGTTCAACGCTTACACCATTCTTTCACCTACACTATAGCGATTATAGTGCTTGCTGTTTTTACCGCTAAGGTAGCTAGGTATTTAGCTAGGCTGCTACATTTGCTGGCTTAGCCAAATGAATATTTTCAGTATTTAAACTGACGAACATTATCGATTCCCAACAACCAGGTGTAACAAGTTGGCGGGATCGTAGGTCAGAAATGACTAAACCGCAGCCAACGCTGGCGTGTTGCACTAACGAGCTTCCTGGCTAGCTAATAAAGTTGATAAACGATCTTACTTGCAAGCCACCAAACATTTCGAGCGAGTCGACTACTTTAACGAGTCGACACTTTAACACGACTTGACAGCATACTTCTTTGCATTATTTAGAAACACAAAAGGGCGATAAACTTTACCCAGCACAAGTTTTCTGCTCTTCACCTCGGGCATCTCTTCGCCTCTTCCTGTTTCAGCTAACGTATATGCGTCCCATTCCCATGACGTCACACGGCAATGTGCTCAAAAATGGTTTTTTTTAATGCTACTACGTCATACTGTTTTAGAAAGGTTACATCTAAACTACTAAACTAAATATGTAATGCAATATATGCCATCACATTTCTACCTATAAATCATCTACTGATATACTTAGTTGCAGTGGGCACTCGAATTACAATCCTTTAAAGTCATTTGCCCATTTATGGGACAGACTCTGACCCACCTGACATGCTAGAAGCCCAGGTGGAGTTTTAAGACATTCAATACAGCAACCTGTTTCCTTAGAAATACCTGGACAGCATTTTCCAGTATACTTTTCAGTGCGTAAGCACTCGGAAATTCTATGCTGTTACACGCAGTTGCGTATCGCTCTCACACAAACACGAACGTTTTGCTCCAAACCATCAACTTGGAGTAGCCACATGATCAGGTGTGCTGTGTGCAGCCTTACCGCCAAAATGTGAAGAAAGAGGTGGGAAAAACCCGTCCTACAGAGAGTGAGGTTGCTGGTAGAAGAGTAGAGAGAACAGAAGAGTAAAGGTAAAACATAAAACGTAAAACTAGTCAAAAGTTCAGCCATATAATAGATTAAGAGGATTTATCAAGCTCTGCGTCCACAGAGACCTCGTTAGCTAGGTAAGACGTTATTTTGAGTGAATTAGCTGGTGTTATGGATGCACATTATTACCTCAGTAATGCCAAATACATAGTTTTACTCCGTTTAACAACTGGGAGGATCCATTTTCAATGTGTAAAGATTTCAAACGTGGCAGCTCCAACTGACCAGTTTACTCCTGACTTGCAACGGTTGCCTATCATCCAAAACGTAAGTGACATGGCTGTTCCACAAGTGGGCGCTATGGTCAAAGGACAGGCCCGTAAGCCAGCTACGTTTGGAGCCTCATTTTTTGCTAAGACGCGCTTATCAAGGGCGGTTTGTATATTACACTTTTGCACACCAACTAGATATTTACCGAAGGAATTCGGATCAAGCTACTTGCTCGGGGGTACAACAGCATTGTCTCACAAACGAGTCAAACAAAATTGTCAAACCATCATGCAACACAGGATCTGCATGTTAAGTGCAAGGGTATAAATCTATCAGAAATCACCAACCTGAAAAAGGTCATGAAGCAGAGAATCTCCTCCTTCTGAACAGAGGGAAACGAGTGTGGACAGTGTAAATACAGTGCATCAGCGTGGTGTATTCTATTCATCTGACTGGTATATGGTTTACATGGGTGTAAGTGAATGAATCCACCAAAGGAAGCTCTTTCTCTTCAGGTGTGTTGCAGGTGATGCGGTTAGCAAAGGCCAATCTGCAGGGTGTGGCCGACAGGGCTCTCCCCACCCCATCAGGTGAGCCCAATTAGTGCTGATGGGGTCAGAGGCATTCTCGCTGTTCTGGAGTCCTCTGCTGAGTGCCGGAATGTTCAGTGTCCACAAATAATTTACTTTGGGGGTGGTACTGTATTCAGTTTTACATGAACAGTTTTGCTCTGAATTCTGCAGGAGTTGGACCCGTTCGATAAGACTGCGCTCAGACCGCCCTGCTCACCGTGTTGCAGGTAGGGGTCAGAACCGAGAAAAAGCAAACCAAACTGACATGGGTCCCCAGCAGGCACCTGGCCTGTCATCGAGATCTGAGGTGGGAGAGGACCGAGATTGCGACTGGAGTTTCTGATTAAACCGCTCAACCTTCCTTATCCCCGATGGCTCACTGCGGCGGAGCTTCTGAGCAGAGAGGTGATTTCCATGTTTATAGGAGGGACGTTTGGGGCGGAGAGTCGCCTCATGTTTGCGGATTGAGTTGGGCTTTTTTTTAATGGGTCTGTGGAAGGTGGAAAAGCACTCCCGCAGAATTGAATGAGTTCTGGGCTGTGCTTTTTTTGTTGCCTATATCAGTTCATAAACTCAGATTGACAAGGTTAATGACACCTTGACACGGTTTCCAAGATACAGAAAGCCCTGTGTTTGAGTGACTGGGGATGTTACGCTGATAAATTCTGTGTATAATGAAGGTATTCTTCAATCTCTGCTGACCACACACTATGGGGCTCTTCTAACAGCCCTGATGCTTTAAGTTACGAATCACAGCAAATTTTACATTTCAGACAGTACGAAGATTTTTGTGATTTTTAGTGATAATCAAGTGCTGATGCCGAAATTCATGGCTTAATATGAAGGATGAAGAGCTGTTGTGATTGGACTAAATGGCCCAATATGTCTGATGTTTCTTTAAGGGAATATGAAGACAGTTTGAAGACTAATGAACATGAAGTGTGTAGATTCTTTAACATAAACTGCTAATATTTGTTTTCACTGAAGCGCAAAACCACAAGCACTTTTAATTAAATGAGTGTGTGGCTGATAGCACCAAAAAAAAAAAACGTATTTCAAAATCAGATCATGCTTTTCTGTCATTTTCTTGGCTATTGTCAAAATGGAGGCATTCATCAAGGGAAATTGCATCTTTGTTGCACTGATTGATTGGAAGGTTATGCTATTATTTCCTCTGCTGTGAATTGTTCTTGTCATGATAAAAATCACTGTGTCTGTCTCAGGTGTCTTCCTCCACTTGAAAGGATCCTGTCATTTTAATAGAAATGGCAAGTATTTGGTTGATAGTGTGATGACTCAAGCGAGAAGCTTTAGAAGCTGTGTGGCCTTATCACTTACATCCCTCCAGAGATGAACAGCAGGGGACAGTGAGGGGACCGTTCTGTCCCTGTAGTCTAAGGTCATGTCTCTGTGCTGGTCCCTGCAGTTTTAGGTCATACTGTAGCTATTATTGCACCAGTGCCTGTAGTCTGAAGTCACATTTCTGTGCCTTTCCTGGCACTCTGAGGTCATGTCTCTGTGCTGGTCTATGCAGTCTGACGTCATAACTCTGCAGTGTGAGATCATATCTCTTGCAACGGTCCCTGCAGTCTGAGGTCGTATCTGTGCGTTGCTTCCTTCATATCTCTGTGCTAATCGTCCTCTGTAGAGGGCATGATGGAGAGTGCCTTATTTGTCATTTGCTTGCCAGAGTCCAGCAATTTAGGACAGCGTTTCCCAAACCTCTCCTGGAGAACCCCTTGTCCGGCATGTTTTAGATCTCTCCCTGCTCCAACACAGTTGATTCAAATGATCAACTCGTTATGGAACTCCTGAATCTGCTTAATATCAAACTAATCATTTAAATCAGCTGGTAGAGATCTAAAACATGCAGGACAAGGGGTCCTCCAGGAGAGGTTTGGGAAACGCTGATGTAGGGTACAGTCACTTCCCCTGCACCTGTTACCAGTTTACACAGCTGGGAATTTATAGAAGGAAGTTACACCTTCACTGAAAGGACACACTGGCTGAGTGGGGATTCAGACTCATATTGATCAGGTAAGAGTCCCAGCTCCACACCCTGCATGCATGGGGCAGGGCCTGGTGGAGACTGGGGCGTGAGAATGCAAAATACACTCAGTGAAGGGTTAATACAAACTCTGTAAACCCCAGAGAGCAAAGACGCAGCCCTGTGGTTCCACAGCGCAGTCAGACAGGGACAGAGAGTCAGAGAGCGTTAGCAGCAACAGGCTGACAATGAATGTCACCTCTGTGCCCCTGTCCTACTCCGCTTAAAAAAAAAAATTAGCCCCGTCGAAGAGCTGAAAAGAAGCGACATTTAGCAATGGCGTAATCGGCGTGCGCTTGGTCCGCGAGCTTTTTGTGAGCCCCCTCGGCGTCGGAATACCAATCAGACTCACCTGTGTTATGCAGATGTGTCCGCGTGTACTTCGGTGAGGCAACGTCTGCATCGCTCCCAACGGACCGTGAGGGAATTGCTAATGAAGTCCTCCAAATGGGCTCTGACTTCACTGCGCTCCACGTGTCGTGCTGAACAATGAATCCCTGAAGTCTGGCAAAGAAAATCGATTTCCCCTCATGCCATTCACCAGTAACAGTATTGCTCCTTTATTTTTATAAAAAATATACTTTTATACCAGATTTTACTGGTAGTAACTAACCACTGAATTTGCAACAAGGGAAAATAGAAGAGAGAATGTGATACTCAAAGAGTTCAATTCCATTAAGTACAGTGTGATAGAGGTTAGAATGAATGCCTTATATTGAGTGTTAATGTTTAAAAATGAATGACGGGGGAAGTTCCCTGTGTCTGCACTTGGAGGGGGAAAGCAGAAAATGTGGCTGGCTGCCTTTGCAACTGAAACACTACTAGTTTGAAATGGATGAGGCCTGTTTAGTCACAAAGCCAGAGGACCAAGAGGTTATCCAGGGTGTAGGATGTTAAGGTCATTCAGTGCTTGTAGATTGGCTGTTTTTATTATCTGACACCTGTTAGAAATTGCTTTCGTCACCACCTCTGAAAATACTCTTTGCTCGTTGAGGTCTTATTGTGCTTCCAGATAGAATGTTACCTTGTAACCTCTACCTGTGTGTTCAGGTGTGTGTCTCTCCTGCGGCCCCAGGTCTGGGTTGTTTCAGGACCGAGGTTTCCTGATTGAGCGTGTCCAGCGATTTGTCAAAGCATGAAGGTCCTAGTGTGGCACCCTTTGTGGCTCCCTTTGTTCTGTAGCATTGTGCTGAATTACAGCCAAGCGTGGGCTGTCCTAATACAATATAAGCACCATACAGCCACTCTAATATGATTCACCTTCCTCTCCTTTCAGCCTGCTGCTGGACAGAGCCAGTGCTGTGCAGGGAGGGGGCGGGGACTGAGGAGACAGGAGAGATGGAGGGGGGGAAAGGGGAGAGAAGAGGGGGAAGGGGGCGGAACCTAGGATTGGGTAGGGGAGAGAAGGTTTTGGGTGGAGAAGATGGGAGACAGGTTTTGGTAGGGGAGAGGAGTTTGGGTAGAGCAGAGAGGGGTTTGAGTTGGGGGGGGGGTGGAAAGTGGCAGGTTTAGGTAGGGGAGAAAGGTATTGGGTAAGGGAGGGGGCGGCGAGAGGGGATTGGGTAGGAGTATATATATTTACTCTATAGGAGTATACCTGTAGAAGCAGTAGTCTATAGCAGTTACCGCAGAGTGCTTACAGCAGATTTTTTCCATGGCAGTGACAGAACAGGGGTCTCGTCAGTATTCGTTCGGAGACAGTAATGAAATGGCCTGTAGCAGTGTTGGGCAGGGTCCTGGTTTCTGTTTGTCCCGATCATGGGTCTGCCAGCCCCAGACTGGCACGATGCCGGCTGTCTCTGCCCGCAGGGTCACCACTAGGGCCACATCAGTGGTCTCCAGTCAGATCTCTCACTCGGGGAGGCTGCATGTGCTCTCCCAGAACAGCGCCAGTCTGGTTGCAGTAGGAGCCGTGAGGCTGTGTGTGCACTGTAGGGGCGAGAGCACCGCTCTGGGGTCCAGTTTCAAATGGGGCTCTGTTTTTTGGGTGACAGTGTTTATCCAACCATGTCATAAGGGTTTAAAAAGGTTATGTAAGAGTATGTGGTAAGCAAACAAATAAAGCGCAATCTCTGGGTGATACTTAAGGCAAAAATCCGTGAAAGGATTTGATGGAGAGCAGGAGTACATGACTCACTCTGGACGGTCACCTTGTCCAGGGTCCTGTAGGGCAAATGCTTACATGGAGGGTGCAGGCCACAGACTGACCCGCAGTAACCAGGTTTCACCACTAGTGGGGGAGCAGTGTCTGCCTGGCTCCTTCGTGGAGGTGTTTGGGTAGCGAAGTTTCCTCTTTGAAGGTGAAATGAGGATGTTTTATGTTCACACAGCTGTCTGGGTGCTGCCCTCTGAGGCGTTTTAAAATGCCTGGGGGCTCAAATGCTGATGACTCATTATGGTTGAGTTATCTTCTCCCAGACCCATGCATTACTCACATACTTTTTATAGAATGAATGTACTTCTCAACCTATGGAAAACAGAATAGGTATTCTACTCGTAGACCTGTGTGTCACTCATATAGATTCAGTGGTCTACTTGTACATTGCTCATATGCTTTATACATCATAGATTTCATGTTGTCCTCCCCCACCTTTGAATTAGTCATACACTTTATATGGAATATGATTCTTTTCCTTAACTTGTGCATTACTCATAAGCTTTATATAGAATTGTATAGAATCTTGCTGCAGTTAGAGTTTTACTCCTTGACTCCTGTCTGGTAATATTGAAAATGGATATTTTACCAAAAGACCACACACCTCTTATATGTAGGTGCTCCATTTGTAGACTCCTGCACTAATTATAGAGAGGTATTTTTAAATTCTGAAGAATATATGTGCTCCTCATTATAGGTAATTAGGTTTGACTCATACTGATGCATTACTTCTTTATGTTACCTATGCAAAGGTTATTTCCTCACGGCGGGAGTGAAGATCAGGGCCCGTGTAGAGATATTTGTGGAGTTGCACTGGCAGGTTTACAATGGAAGCTTTTGATGTGCATCTGAATCCAGGCTGAACGGCAGGTACCAGTTGCATGGGGTTGTGTCTCTCCCCCTGTAACACACTGTAACCCGACAGTGTGGCTTGGAGACGGAAGGAGCTGAGGTCCGAGCACACCAGCGGTCGCCCTACATGTGCATCCGGCGAAGTGATGCATCTTTCATTGTTATAAGTGGGGTGGTAATGAAATGTAAAGCATTTCCAAGCTGTTTCTCCGCAGTAGGAGGCTGTAGGGACGTCTCTGAGTGCGTCGGTGCGTTCTCCAAGGAAACATCGGACTGCTGCGGGTATCTGCTCCCCTCCCCCATTGGCCGATACATCTGACAGGTGCCGAGTATTGCATTTCCATGTGTATGGCCACTTTAGACCGCTTGGTCTGAAGGAGGTGTGACCTCCTGGTGTCGGACCGGTCGCGGGGACATTGATTTACAGGGTGACCGGTCGTGCGGTCGTTACTCATCGTGTTATTGCGGTCACTGTCTGGCCTGGATAATCCACTGGCACCAGCCCACGAGGCCAAGCGTTTGAGTCATCGACCCCTGGCCTCTTTGTGACCTCAGCGCTGCGTTTGTGAGAGGCACCGTTACCTGCAGCATCATCACTCTGTGTGGATGGTGGCAGTGCTCTCGCGTGGGGGATGGTCCTCAGTGAGAATCAATGGTACTGCAGCCACCTGGCAATTAAGAAAAAGACCTTGCTTTGCTTTCTGGGGGTTTTTGCAGACGTCAGTGTGGAAGATAAGCCTCACGGCACAGCAGCACGGTCATGCTGGAGAGAAGGACCTTAATGAAAATGTCCTTCTACTAGCCCTGCCTTCTCTCCTTCCCCATGTGCAAACTGTTCCTGACCTGAGCTTGCGGCTATACTGCATTCTTGCGGAAGGTGCTGCTGGGAGATGGTGTCCATAATAAGTGGGTGTAGAGTACTTTAACATATCTCTGGACTTCATTTCCCATCAGCCCCTTGGCGTGTGCCTCTAGATGATGGAACACAGAGCAGCTCCTGTTTTAGGGTATTTATTATAAAAGGACAGATGCTTAATGCCTAAGTGTGCCTTCTATTTACATATATAGTATATACAGATCTTATATGATTATGTACACAGTGTATGTTATTACCTTTAAAGAGCCATGCAATATGTACAGCATGTTCTGTACCATCATGTGAAATCTATTGTCTTTATTTTTCACAATAAATAATAATAATACATCATCCAACTTCAGTTAACTGTACATTACATATACGTGTATAAATAGCAGTGCTTGGGGTGGCTGGGTTTTGCCCTTTTCGATGCATTGTTTCCTGATGACGGTTGTCTTCGTGGCCTTTTCATTTTTGCAACGTGGTGAAAACTAGTGTCTTTTTTTACACCACTTCTTCTGAAGAGAGGCATTTCTGCCGGAGCTCACTCTCCTCGAACGTCACCTTTTTGTTCCGCTTGGGGTCGATCCAGGAGTTGTGGATGACCGTGTTGTTGGGCAGGGGGTCGGCCTCCACGATGGACACCACCCGCTTCTTCATGGTGCTCCGCAGAACCTTCTGGAACTTCTGGCGGGTGAAGGCGTAGAGCAGCGGGTGGAAGACGGTGGTGCCGTAGGCCATGACCAGGAAGGCGGGCCGCAGGCGGAGGGTGAGGCGGCCGGGCCCTGTGGCCAGGATGGCGGCGTTGAGCGCGGTGATGGGCGTCCAGCACAGCAGGAAGGTGGAGACGATGAGCAGCGACATGCGGAAGACCCGCCGCTGCCTCTCCCGCCGCTCGCGGTGCCGCTTGACCGCCCGCCGCAGGGCGATGATGACCGACACGGATGCGCGCATGCCCAGCGTGGTGCTCCGCCCCCCCGTGGCCGCCCCCGGCCCTGCCCCTGCCTCTGCCCCCCCTCCGCTGTCGCCCTGCGCCGCCTCGGGGGCCTCGGGCTGCGTCGCCGTGGAGACGGCCTTCTTCCTCCGCGCCGCCTGGAAGCGGGCGCCAATCCGGATGTTGAGCGCCTGCAGGATCTTGGCGTAGGTGACCAGCATGACCACGGCGGTGAAGAGGAAGATGGGGATCTGCGCCAGCAGGTGGTAGTAGAGTTCGAGCTCCCGGTCGTAGCGGTCATAGCGGTCGTAGCGGTCGTCCCCGTCCTCCGGGGGCTCCGCCGTCCGGTTCCGGTCCAGCCCGCCCTGCCCGAAGAACCCAGCCTCCACGAAGGGCACCAGGAAGCTGAAGAAGGACACGGCCCAGACGGCTCCCAGCAGCGCCGCCGCCCGGCCCATAGTCAGCACGCGATTGGCGGGCCGCACAGAGATGTCGTAGCGGTCCAGCGTGATGGCCAGCACGTTGGCGGCGGTGGCGACGCTGGCGAAGGAGACGCAGGCCTCGTGGAAGCAGCAGAGCAGGGCGGCGTCGGCCCCCGCCGGCAGCAGCACCACGGCCGCCGTCAGCGGCGCGCAGCACACGCACACCGCCGCGTCCAGCACGTGCAGGTTGACCGTCACCACGTTGCTGACCGAGCCGATCAGGTCAGACTTCATGCAGTAGAGCGCCAGCACCGTCAGGTTGCTGCTCAGGCCCAGGACGATCTCCAGCACCAGGAAGCAGGTGAGCGGCACCTGGTAGCTGACGGGGAAGGGCGCGGCTGGCGGGCCGTCCGAGGCCGGCTCCATCACATCCTGCACAGTGACGTTGCTCATGGTGGCTGCTTCGTCCAGCGAGGGCAGGATATGCATTATCCTGCAGGAGAGGAAGGGACAGTATCACTCAAAAGCCCCTACTCCTTATAGGGCACTGAGGGCGGCCACTGAGGGTACAGAACAAAATCAGGGGAAAGTGATTGGTTGGACGAACCGGGCGGCTATGAATTTCAATGAATGAAAATGATACTCAGGATCATACTCAAGCTGGTATTAGACCTGCTTTCAGCGCTATGTCAGAGAACAGCTCCTCCTCTGTAAAGGACACTGAGGGTGGATACTGAGGGTACAACACAAAACCAGGAGAACGTGCTTGGTTGGATGAACCAGGTGATAATGAATTTCAGTGAATGAAGATGATTCTCAAGCTCCAAGCTGATATAAGCTTGCTTTCAGTGCTGTGTCAGAGAGCACCTCAGTTGCACAGGATCACAAAGGCCACAGTTCCAGAATATTACCATGAGTAAAAGGAATAAGGTGATTAAGAAAATGCTGTGATGTGAAATGTAGAATGCCTAAGCCCTTGCCTACTATATTCTCTCTGCCTTCATTCCTGAAGGGCACATGGGCATAAGTGAAGGCTGCAAAAACATTTAATTGGTTGTAGGGTCGCCAATAGTGTGTTTCTACAAGTATTTAAAGTGGTTTGAGTGTTGGGTTTAATATAAACTAATTTACATTTGAAATTCCTTAGGAATAGAGGAGGTGCAGGGTGAAGGTCACGAATGAGGAGGTGCTGGGTGAAGGTCGTAAATGAGGAGCTACAGGGTGAAGGCCATGAATGAGGAGGTGCAGGGTGAAGATCATGAATGAGGAGCTACAGGGTGAAGGCCATGAATGAGGAGGTGCAGGGTGAAGATCATGAATGAGGAGGTGCAGGGTGAAGGTCATGAATGAGGAGGTGCAGGGTGAAGATCATGAATGGGGAGGCGCTGGGTGAAGGCCATGACTGAGGAGGTACAGGGTAAAGGTTATGACTGAGGAGGTGCTGGGTGAAGGTCATGAATGAGGAGGTACAGGGTAAGGGTTATGACTGAGGAGGTGCTGGGTGAAGGTCATGAATGAGGAGGTACAGGGTAAAGGTTATGACTGAAGAGGCACAGGGTGAAAGCCATGAATGAGGAGGTACAGGGCAAAGGTCACAGTTCTGGAGGAGCAGGATGAAGGTCACCGATAGATGCTGGTGCAGGGTGAAGTTAGGGAGAGAGGTGCAGACTTACCCCGCCCCCAGGCCCTGCCTCTGTCTCAGCAGGTCCTCCTCAGGTCAGATCTGACCCCCTCGCGGCCCGGACAGGGTGCCACCGGATCCCCGCATGTTTTAAACTCCACACCACAGTCAGCCTCTGTGTGGCTCCCCCTGGCGGCTCCGCTTCCGCTAAGCGTGACTTGCTTTGCGCGGGTCTGTGTCGTGCCAGACTCCAGCAGTCAGAGGGCACAGACCTCAGATGAGTGAGACGTTGATGGATGAGAGGATTACACAGAGAACGTCCAAGCTACCTCCTGTTTATAATCACACTGTAGTCCAGGCCACGCCGAGAACACCCAGAGAGGGCAGCATCCACAGCTTTAGCACCTGAGAGTTTATCTTGTGTGTTATTTTATTTTTATTTTCAGGTTGTGTTCATAGTCGGGTCACTTCACAGAGCTCCGAAACAGTTCGGGGGTAAAAGCTTTAGTACTGCCCCCTTTCGAAATGCAGGCCCTCAGAAAGTGGAGAGGTATCCATGAGATGGGGTGGAGGAGTCAGAGCAGGCTTGCAGGTGCCCTTCACACGCAGTCAGTCTCCTTGTGCATCAGGCCTGTGGTCAACCCGCTACTGCAGAGATGCTCCACGCTGAATCATCAATCAGGCTGTCTGACCAAGCCCCTTCAACACCTGCCGCTCGAGAGCTGACAGGGTCGAGGGTGTGTGTGTGTGTTTGCTTGTGGCTGTGCGTGAGTGTGTTTGAGATGGGGGCTCCTGGCTTTACACACACTGGTCAGTGCAGGAGAGAGGGAGGGGATCAGCCAGGCCAGACACTGTATCATCCATCACCACGGCTCTCCTGTGGTCCTGACAGTCTGAGTGTCCTGGAGGATGATGGGACAGAGAGAGAGGAGTGAAGACATAACCCACACCTCAGTCACTAAACAGCGTATCAGTTCACCTTAAACCACAACAGACAGCAAGCACCCGAGTAACAGAATATAAACCATTAGACAGACATGTATTTTATCATGAACACCTGTACAATTAAAGACTATAGCTGTCTGTCATTTTAGAAGTAGGGTTTAATCTGTATGCGCTCAATGGTTTAGATTGAGAGGTGCTGTCTGTCCATTATTAATTTCTTTATTTCTTTTTGTATTATGTAACATGATTTGGCAATATCTACAGAATGTGTTTCATGCCAATAACGCAAAGTGAACTGGAAAAAAAGAACAAATTGAATTGAGAGAAACAGATGGGGAGGGGCGAGAGAGAGAGAGAAGATGGACTGGGAGACGGAGTGGGAGAGGGAGAGAGAGAGAGACAGAGGGAGATAACAGCCAGACAGAGACAGAAAGAGACAGGCAGAGAGGTGTCTCAAAGGCCACCCAGCCTGATTCATTAGCCAGCCGCACCGGAGGGCGTCTCCGGGATGTGACATCTCGCCACAGAGCGCCTGTACTGTCAGCGTCTGCAGATAAGCCTGTTCCCCGCGTTTAGAAAGGGATCGCTGGGCTGTCAGGGCGCAGAATAGGAGACGGCTGTAATCTTTTGTGGCTGGTGATAGTGCGCGCCCAGCTGTGCTCCGGCGAGCCACAGGGCCGCTCCCTCTGTTCCTGTGTCGGTTAACGAGCTCGACGCCCCCTTTCCTGTTCCCGCACGCCGGTGGCTGGCACCCACTGCCGATCGCAGGGATTTGGTAGTCAAATGCGGAGCCGAGCTCTTTCACCACAGCGAGCACAGGGGTCTCTCCGCTGGGGCCTGGGCAAGGGGGAGGGGCCTGGGCTAGGGGGGGCGGGCTCAGTACACAGTGGATGAATGAGCCCTTTGATTGACATTCCTTTGACACCGAGCCGGGCTGAGCGGAGGGCATTGGCGCGTGGCGGAACCTCAGCGGTAACAGCCTGGCGGTAACGCTGCCCTTCTCCACGATGGGGAAGCACAGAGCGTGTGCAATGGGTTCGAGTTCACTCCCCTCCATTTGCATTATGGATTTCAATTCCTGATCCTCGGTAAAAACAAAACTTACCCCCTGTTCACTGCTGAATTAACCCATACTCAAGCTTTATTGGCATAACTACACAGTACAGTATTGCCAAAGCAATTTTTGCATGAACACGCAAACAAAACAACAAATACCCAAGAAATACGCACACGCACATACAGTTATACAGTAACTGAGCAGATGCTTCCTGCCCATTGTCTCAGGCTGTGCCACTCAGATACGTATCACGCTGCTAAAGGTGCAGTGTTTCGCTCTCCCAGAATAATCTGTAATTTTCCCTCATCTTTCCAATGCTTAAATGTGTGGAGGTATAATTCAGAATGCTCTCAACTGAGTATCTGACGCACCTCAGTCTCGCGCGCCGGTCGTTTGGGGAGCGTGGTATTCCACAGCACTGCGGCGCTGTAATCTGATAGGGTTCGAACCTGCAACCTGCGGGCCCTGTGCTGGAGGAAGCAGCAGCAGTGTGATGGTGAGCGTCTGTAACACACCGCTGCAGCCCCCCGCAGTGGGAGTACATACAGAAACGGCCAGCTGTGCTCCTCCGCTGACAGTCCACAGCGTGATGGACACGAGGCGAGGCGCCCGACGTGCACGGCGCTGCGCCTGCTTAAAGGCAGCACACAGCTCACAGCCCCGGGTGCGAGCGCACAAGCGCGCCGTTTCTGTGCAGCTGAGAAGTTGTGGCTAACCTGTAGACTCCGTTTGGCGCTTGAAAGAGCACCTTCCATACATTGAAGACTCTTTTGTATCATATGTGCGTATGTATGTATGTGTGTGTGTGTATGCATGCATATGTGCACACGCACACACACACACACACACACACATGTATATAATTAATGTCAATGATGCTTCTCACAGCCTTAATGCGCGCTCCTCTGTGGGTTGTGTGGTGTGAGGCATTGCCACATGCACTGTCTCCAAAACGGCTTGTACTGGAAGCAGTAGTTTGGTAGCAGTACTAGCAGTGAGCTGTGAGCAGAGCCCGTGGAAAGCTTAAAAGTGAGAGAGGATTATTACCTTCCAGGAGGCAGAGTCCTGCTGCTGTCCTGTCCCCAGTGCTTCCAGCCATCCCAGCTTGTTTAGAAACATCCCAGACCTGCCAGCATCCTGTCCTGTAGCCCCCTACTCCGCCACGCTCCAGGAGACCAGTGTCTGAGGCGATGAAGAGACTCCTCTGAACCGCTGAGCCACTGACAGCACTGCTCCACTGCTCTCTCCTCCCTCGCTGTCCTCCTCTCTCCCTCTCTCGCTCTCTCTCCCACTCGCTCTCCCCCTCGCTGTCCCTCTCCCGCTCGCTCTGTCTCTCTCTCCCACTCTCTCCTCCCTCACTGTCTCTCTTTCTCCCTCTCTTTCTCTCTCCCACTCTCTCTCCTGCACTGTCCCTCTCTTTCTCTCTCTCTCTCTCACTCTCTCTCACTTTCTCCTGCACTGTGCCCTTCTCTCTCCCTCTCTCTCCCTCTCTGTCCCTCTCCCTCTCCTGCTCCCTCCCCCTCTCTCTTTCTCTCTCTCTTTTATCTGTGTCCCTCTCTACTTCTCTCTATGTATTTGCTCTCCTTCCATCTCTCTTACTCCCTCTCACTCTCGCTCTCTTGGTGATCTCAGTCTCTCTTCTCTTTCCCTGTCTTGATGTCTTTCTCTTGCTTTCTCTCTAACTATATCTCACTCCAGCTATCTCTCTCACTCTGTCAGTCTGTCCTCTCTTTAAATCTCTCTCCTCCTAGTCTGTACTCTCCCTCCTCTCCCTCCTCTCTCTCTCTCGCTCTCTCTCAGCGCAGCGCTCACTCCTGCCCTGATTGGTCTCCTCTAATGGGTTTAACCCTTTCCCCCCTGCAGAGCAGGCTCCTTGTCTCTGCTTATCTGTGATCTCTTTGCAGAAGCATTAGATGTTCCTCACGTCTCTGTTGTTGTGTTTAAACAGACGCCTGGACTCCTGCTCTGATGAAATGAATGTTTTGTTTTTTTTTTTCTACAGAAGGCTCTCCAGTGTATGTTTTTTTATCTCCAGACATCTCTACTCCACATAAAGCTTTCCACAGTGTCATCCACTTCAGCATGGTGTGTCAGCTGCCTTTCTCCAGGCTGTTACATCAACGTCCCACCCAGCATTAGAACCAACAACCTACTGGTACCACAGGCTCAGTGTCCCACAGACCTCCTGCTGGAGCTGTGAGTTAAGTATGAGGTGCAAGCGTCCCCCTGAAAAGAGAAATGCGTTGTTTTTAGGGAGATGGTAGGAGAAATGCATGAGGGGAATTCTGGTGGGCTGGGGACAGAGAGAGTGAAAGCATGATTGATAGCTTTAATTATGTCTCGCCTCCAGGTCGCTGGGGGAGCGGTCACTCTCCATTTAGGCCGATCCGCCTCGGGGTGGCGTCCGGTTCGAGGGACCCTGGTAACCACGGCGATGGTGCTGGGGTTGCCGTTCTGTCACGTCTCGCTTGCTCTCTGAAGTGATTACTCTTATCGTGTCACAGATACTGCACCCCAGTGAACAGGCTCCGTACGCTGCTGTTTAATGCTGCAAAGCGCTCTGGGATGTTCCCTGTGTAAAATCAGATCGTTCTCAGAGTAGCAGGAAAACACGATCAGCATCTTTAAAGGCTTCTGTGTTTGAACAGGTACAGTTGCTGTAAGTCCTCCCATGCTCAGAACACACACCAATCCGGGGCATTAGGGCTGTGTAGCCAGCATTTCCTATATTACTCGTCTGTTGAATTAGGGAGGTCAGATGCAGTATCCTGCTATAGGGTACCACAGTTGTGCTCAGCCTTGGGCTGAAGCCCACCATGACCCAGTCCTGAACCACGAGGACACACCTGAGCATTGGTCTGCAACTGGGGAAGACGGCTACCTGAATGTGTGGGAGAAAGTGAGCACATGAGACCCCTCATCTGGGTAGCCCTCTACAAGTTGGTGGTCACACACTCTACCCTTTTTCCATAGGCCAGACAGTGCCAGTCTGAGCTCTCCGGGTGTGTGACTTTGTGACTAAAGCTGCTGCGTGGTTGTCAGTGACACGCAGGCTGCTAGTGGCTGTAGAGCACGGCGTTTAGCTCATGTAATGTTATGCACAGATCTCACGTTCTGGGAAGGGTGACTGCGTTTCTGAACTCCACTGAGATCTGCTCGAACTGGTCTGTGTTATCATGCAGTGAGTTAATGAGGTAAAAATGAAGGAGAAAAGATTTGTGCCGGAGCGTGTGTGGGTGTATAACGGGCAGGTCTGCTATTTTTTTTTTTTCTTCATTTCTAGTTGAGTATTGTATGTGAATGTCAGTGACTGTGCGTGTGCGCCACATAGGAGCTGACAGGATTGAGGGTGTGTGTGTGTGTGTGTGTGTGTGCGTGTGCGTGTGTGTGGGCCAAATGAGTCCTTGGATTAAGACTAGCAGCTGTTGTTACATGTGTCTGAAACGCTCTTCCCTAAAAGTGCTTATCTCCGGTTTAGCCCTAAGGATTGTGGAAGTCAGGGGGTGGTGGTGGTGATGGTGGGGCAGTGAGGAAATGTCTCTAATATGATTGGATGCCTGTTTGCCGGATGTGTCTGCAGTGATGTTTTTTATTTTGCGTTAAACTTGTCACGGCAGTGAAGATGTCAGTGAAGCCCCATTGCTCATGTACCGGCCACAGATGGTCGTCATTCTGCTGCTTGTCACCTTCTAGAGACCCGAAGTGAGACGATGACCTAAATTATACCCTCAGACAAAATGGGGACATTTGACAGATTTCACCAGACAGGCCTGTTTGATAGCTCTCTCCTTTCAAGGAATTTGAAGTGTATTTTTCTTTTCTTAAAAAAAAGGCAGTGTACTCCTAACTTGTGGAGCATGAAACTGAGAAAGGGGTTTAATATTTCATGCAGGCATTAATATTTCATGCCTGTGTGTGCTGTCCCCTCATCCCGCGTTCTGATGTTTGGCGTGGGTTCCTCCCGCTCTCGCGACCCAGGAGGCTCATGGGAACTGATGCAGTGTCCAGCTTGATAAGGGAACATCTGCTTGGTGGGGCGGTGGATGTGGCTAACCCCGCGCGCTTTGTGTGATTGCCTGGCGTGTGCCGTGTGTAAGCAGGGTGTGCCATGGTCACAGTTTTGTTTCAGAGGGGACGTTCGTCTGCATGTCAGAACCTTTGCCAGGGTGAATGGTGCCATGAGAGAGGAGGGTTATGGCTTCATCTCGTTCCTGCTGCTGCAGCTGTGGTCCCTGCCTGATGAGGTTCATGGCAGGGTTTAACTCCCAGTAACCCCTTCCCCCCCGCCCTAGTTTTAGCGAAACACAGATCAAATCTCGGTGACCCAGAAGACTCAGCAGACAAGATTGGAACCAGTGAAAACAGATTAAAGTGGTGAAGATCTCAGCTGTGACCACAAACATTGATGACCATCTCAACCATGACCAGCCAACCACCAACAATAACTTGTGGATAGTGTTTTCAGTCCATTTCTATCTATAAGGATTTAAGCAGCAAAAACTGAAGCAACCTGGCACAGCTATTCCAGCTCTGGAATTAAGAGAGCAAACAAGACATTGTTGGACCAAGCCACTGATGTTGGCAAACCAGAAAAGGCCAAGCGCTATAGTCTTCGCATTAGGAATCCTGTCAGCTTTCATGAGCTATTTCTAAAAACAGCAACAGGATTGCTCCATTCCAGTGCACATCTCAATGAGGTCATATAAGCCAATGTTCTACTGACACAAACAGTGGAGTATTTCAGATTTGCGGTCTGTTTGAGTTCTAAAGTGAACACTTCAATGGTTTATCCTTTTGATCCCCTTTGTAATGTGCATGCTGCAAGCCCTTCTGTTGATTTGCAGGACAGCAAATTATAAACATATTCATAACAGCAGTTTCTGTCTGTGGGGGGAACGTGGTGTTGCCAAATAGTCTTTTTATTACCAGGGCCTGTCTGCAAAGAAAAAAAATAAACCACACCGGCACACTGTTGTAGCATTACTGAGGAGATTTTCCTTCTGGTAGATGACACATTCTTGCTTGGTGTAGGTGATAATATCACAGTTTAAGTGCAGTAAACTCCGCTGGGGATCAGTGCAACACTGCGGTCTTGCTTAATGTTTCTCTCCTTTGATACCCGTGAAATCGTAGGGGCTTGTGTGGCTTTTCTGTAAAGTTTTAAGGTTTATCCCTGATCCTGCACCATGATATGGGAGTTCTGTAGACAAGACAGCAGTGGAACTGAGTGACCCTCAGAGTTCAAACCGCACCACACGACCCCCCAGTGACCTGGTCCGCTTCCTGCCGGGGTACGCTGAGAGAGAGGAAGCAACAAGGGATTTTGGTCCTGCAGATTCCTGTCACCAGGATGGAGGATTAAACCATGAAGTTCTCAGAAGCTGAGGGCTTCGTCTTCATGGTGGCAGTGTCTGTTTTCTTTGCTCTTGGGCGTGGAGTGGACCTGCAAGGACATCTGAGCGGATTTGTTTTAAGTTTCACTCTATTTTCCCTGACTCACAGCATTTATATCTGGCAGAGCTGTTTCCCTCTTTTCATTTCAGTCAAGGTTGATATCGTTCTTGAAGGTGCTGTTGTGTTATCATGTCTGTTCTCTGAATGGAGGACCAAGGAAGTAGTTTGTGAATGTGACCAAGACCTACCTGGAGGACCCAGGATGCAGGATGGAGGATCCAGGATGCACCAGTTCCACACTCATTACTGAAGGGGCAGGGCCATGTTCCCATCAGCCACTGCAGTGTGGTGTGTGGCAGGAACACTGTGACCACTGGCATTGTGGAGAAGGTGTCCACTCCTACAAGCTCTCCTTTTGAGGGAATCTCTCGGGGTGTCACTGAAATGACCCCCAGAGAGGCTCTGTTAGTTGGGAAACACCCATCTGTTCAATAGGAGACAGACAGGAGATCTGATATACCTGTGTCAACGATGACAGAATAAACCTACAGTATCCAGTTTTTTCACAGAAGTGCAATAGTGGTGTATTGCATACACTGAAAGACTGTAAAGAGTCAATTTACATGTATATTTACCAGACGTGTGTTTATTCTATGGTAAGTATATTTCCTCCCATATTGCACTGCAATACCCATACTGCAATGCAGAATCCATGAATTGCTAGTAGAGACGCCCTAAGCTTCCCCCTGGACGCTCTTTGACCTGGAGCATGCAGGGCGCGTGTGCTCCACTTTAAAGTGTAGGGAGCTGATGAACCCTAAAGGATCAGCTTTGTCCATGAGAGGTAATATTTCCTGCCCTTCTATTGGAGCATATTATCGAGGTTGCCGACATGTCTATCTCCAAAATAATAGCAGTCATAATACGGTGCTCTGAATGGCGGGATTATCTGTCAAACTCAATGGTGTGAGAGCGCGCTCCTTTCTGCTGATGTGGCGTGTTGCTCTTTTTATTTGGAGTCTGAAATTGAAACGGGACCGTGCGCGCGTAGCCTCATGATGCACGGTGAGCGAATGCCACTTATTGTTAAAGTCGCCGTGGCTGAGGCATTGCAGGAGTAAATTTAGATTGCACACTTAGCCTCCCCGGCAGATCATATCGGCGTGTTCATTTCTTCCTTTCAAAGGGAGGCCTGGCGGGTCCCGCGGTGGGCGAACTTCATTTTCCGTGCTTCTTTTAAGCGTGCCTTCTTTCTAATCAGAGATAAATTGGATTCTGTGTTTATCGAAAAGCCACTCC
The DNA here is from genome assembly GCF_013368585.1 of Megalops cyprinoides. NCBI lineage: Eukaryota > Metazoa > Chordata > Actinopteri > Elopiformes > Megalopidae > Megalops > Megalops cyprinoides. The sequence goes on from NC_050607.1 coordinate 9,045,389, forward strand.
AGCTTTCCCCCTCTCTGAAGGAGTCCATATCGAATGCATTCTAAATGATGACTTTTATCATTATCCTTTTCTTTGGTGGTAAGCGGTGCTAATATTTTTTTTCCCCCTCTGTGCTCCCAGCACACACAGTCTCCCTCTCTGTTTCTCCCGCCGTTCCTGGTGTCCATGGAGAGCTCCAACCGCGGAGCAGCTTACAGGTAAACAGGAAGTAATGCGGGTAGGTTTGAACTGGAGCAGCTGCGCATACAGAAGAGAGAGCAAGCCATCACCTGCAGACCACAGCGCTCTACAGCAGGGCTCAGAGGCAGAGCTGCGCTAGCCTCAGTTTGGGGATACGACCCAAAAGTTTATCCAACACCTTTGTAATGACCACCCATTCCCTGTGACCTCGGCGCTCTGGGTCCCGCTCAACACTATCCCTGGGCTTTCGTATTAAAACACACTGACCTTTCCCAGGAAGTGTGAAATTAATTTCAGGATCCAATTAGACATAGGTATTAAATGAGAAGGGACAGGAAGGTAAATTAAGGATAATTTCTCAGAGGAGGATTGAAGGTGCCCTTTGAACACTGAAATTGCTTTAAAGGAGCTCTGGCTTGAAGCAGCAGTGTGGCACAGTGGTCACATTGCGGGACCAGAAGGTTTTGCAGGTTTGGCTTCATCCACTTTGTCCCTGAAACCGCATCTCTGTTCTGCGTGCTCACAGTGCAGTAGTAGTGCAACTTTAGTTGTACATATCCACAGCCTGCGCTCAGGTTCACTTTATCTCATGCTCATTGTGCAATAGCTGTGTACAGTACAACACAGTGCAGTGGTTGTCTACAACAGACCCACAGCCTGCACTCACGTACATGTTAACTTATTGTACAGTATCCGTTCCTGTTTGTTTTTATACACCTCATTCACTATATCCTTACTCCATTCCATGTGCATGTCCTGCACTACTGTTGCTGTTTGTTGTACCACTGCTGCTGGCTGGTATTTGTTGTTGTCACCTTGACATTGTATGAAAGCACTACGAGAGACGTTGAACCCAGCGCCAAATTGCTTGTATGTGTAAAAGCATACTTGGCCAATGGAGTCTGACTATCTGGTGCTTGTGTAAAACTGGTTCATTGTCCACGGTCAGACATAAAGGAAATGACCCCGTGCCAGGGATTCACAGCTCTGCTCAGTGTTAGCGTTTACATTCATTCATTTGGCAGTTTGTGGCTGTTGACTGAGTGTAGTGATCTCGTGGTCAAATGGACATCTGTCCTTGGTGAACTCCATTTGGGAGAGCCAGGGAACGCACAGTGTGAAATCTATTTAAACTCCCAATGGCAGCGTTTGGAACAGCAGCGCTGCTTACGCTCTGACGGTGCTGTTTAAAAATGTCCTGGCGATGCTGTGTGGGGCTGTGAGAGCGGCGTTGTGTGCGCTGAGTGCAGTCGTGACTGGGGCGGCCTGTCACAGGATGCCTCTCATTGCGATCGCTGTCCCCCCTCCACCGCCAGCCCTGCTGTCTCTGCCGCTCTGAGAGCCGGCCGCTTTCATCCGCCCGTGTCTGTCACCGGGGTACACCCCCCGCCCACCCCCCTGCCACACACGCTCACTCTCAGACACACACACACTCACACGCACGCATGCAGACACACTCACAAACACACACGCACGAACACATGCTTACACACAGAGGCGCACACACGCTCATAAACCCGTGCAATGCCGGGACCACACAGTCACATACATGCACACATGTTCATGCTGAAACACACACACACAGACGCACAAACACACGTACATATAAAAAACATGCATGCACGCACACACAAAGACACACGCACTCATGCTCAAACAGAGATATCCACACACACACGCGCGCACACAGAAAGCTCCGCTTGAGGCCATCCTTCATCCTCGGCATTAATAAAAGCCCCATCCGTCAGCTCGGTGATACAGACCCAGGCAGCTCCATCGCGCTGGATTGTGTCCCTGGCTGTTTGTATTTTGTAAGTGCTAATTTAGTGCTGATGAGTGGAATCCGTTTGATGGATGGCCCTCCACTCAGACAAAGCTCACCGCCCTCTGCCATTGCTGTCTAATTATCCCTGTGTGTGTGTGTGTGCGTGTGTGTGTGTGTGTGTGTGTGTAAATCTGTCTCCTTTGATTGGCTGTGGCCAGCCAATAAGGTAGAGAAAAACAGCATAGATTTGGTATCTTAATGGCCCCTGTAGATGTCGATGAAGCTGATTTTGCTGATTCTAGGTGCCCGTGTAGGTCCTTGTGGCAGAGACCTCCCCTGACTGCTGATCCCCGACCAGGCCCCTGCTACCTGGCAGGTGACCCAGGCTCTCCTGGTCTCTCTGTAAGTTGTGACGAGTTGAGTTGAGGTATTGATTTTCCTCTCTCTGGTCCTGCAATGGCTGATGCTTTCTTTATTTGAACTAAATAAGTCTCATCTCGTAGAAGGGGGTGTGTGTGGGTGTGGTTTTGGTAGAGGCGGAGCCTGGGTCTGACAGGGCGTTGTCTGTCTTCTGAGCTCTCTGTCCTCAGACTCCTCGGCTGTGCATCTCTGTCTCTTTCATCTCTCCCTCCTTCATCTCTCCATCCATTTCTCTCCAGACTATCAAAAACAAATACACTGATTTTGCCTGTCCTTTTTTTACTGGAATGATTGTGTATGTAAAGCAGTCTATGGCTCTGTCATGTATAAAAACTACTGCAGGGGAAAATAGTGTCTTAATTGCTGAAAAGGTCCTCAGATTATGTAACAATAATTTAAAAACATGGTTGCTTTCGTGCCATTCATGAGGAGAGAGTGGGCCCACAGCACATTGTTATCGCACTAATGGATTGGATTTTGTTCCATGCAACAAATGGACTCTAATTTCTCCTGCCTGCTGAGATGATTGGGAGAGATTTGGTTTCTGCTCGGCTACATAAGAGGACATTTAGCTGGGAAACGTAAGCACAGCAAATCGCAGATAGGGCATAATTACCGGGCTGCTGGGGAGGGGGTGCAGCAGGGGGATCAGGACATGAAGAAGCCCTCACTCTATCGCTCTATCACTCCCTCTCACCCTCTCTCCCTCACTCTATCTTTTCGTTTTCTATTGCTGTATTGCTCCCTCACTCTATCGTTCCGGCTCTCCCTCACTCTCTCTCTCTCTCTCTTTCTCTCGTTCCCACACTCCCTCACTCTCTCACTCTATCTCTCTTACTCTATCACTTTCTTGCTCTCTCGTTCTCTCGCTCTCTCGCTCTCTTGCGAGAGCCTGGCTCTGACGTTGACACCACAGTGTCCAGCATGAGAGAATCCCCCCCCCCCCCCGTTTCCCGCTGCATTAAAATGTGCCATGGCTGGTGTTAACTTCGTGATTGACGAGTGTGATCTGCTGGGTGCTTTCTGCCAGTTCTCAGTGGAAGGCCATCACTCGGTGAGACGTTTCGGCAGACCTGGGGTGGCTGACTTTAAGCGGGTCAGGACAAAGGTTTGGAAGTGAGAGCAGCAGCATCCGGTCCAGTTTGATGTAGAAGGTGGTGGAGGCTCCTGTGTGGCTGGTTGATGCTTTGTCTTTACATTACATTACATTATATGCATGTAGCAGACGCTCTTATCCAGAGAAACTTCCAGCACAACAGAAGATAAGTGTATCCATTCAAGTTAAACCCCCTAAGTTTAGCCACACCCCTTCATGAATATACATTAGGACACAGCAAGTGATGACCTTTAGCATCAGTAATGGCAGAGGCAGAGTTTTCATTGTTAGGTGCAGAGAGCTAAATATTTGTTCAGTAAGTCGAGTGTCTGTGGCTCAGACTCCACGCTGTCCATGTTAGAGCCTTTAGTTTGGGTGTGTCAATGCTCTGACAGCCAAAGTGCCCTTTGGGCCGGTTTCGCTTCCCGGGACAAGAGGCTTTAACACAGGAATCTGGGGGGAAAAATCGATGCTGCTGGGTTGACGAATCGGTCGTGGATTTTTAATGAGCGCCTGAAGTCAGCCAAGCTAGTGTGTCCGGATCGCTTTCATAGGGCTCGGCTTACTCGCCTTATTTATAGCCGTTTCGCGGGGTGTGTACTTTCGGCTTGCCAAATCCGGCAATTTCCTCTGCGTTTTTTTGGGATGAGGATTTTTTTTGTTGTTGTTCTGACATTGCAACTCGCTAATGTTGGTGTTGTGTTTAAACTGCGCTTGTGAATCAGTCACATTACACTTACTGTCCCCTTGATTTGAGGGATCAATCATGTGTATGGACAGTCTGTGTTTTTACAGGCCACCTGGGATGGTTCTATGGGGGAGGGGGGGGGAGGTTGTGATCACCATGGTGACAGAGCAGGCATGATTCTTGTGAAGTATCACTGTGGATTGTAACAGTGTAAATGTTGCAAACAGACAATATCCAGACTTTTGGGCCTTCTGGGCCTCTGTCCAGGGACACTTCAAACTGTGATAGAGACTTTCTGAGCTCTCACACAGAAACACCATATACCCTTATATGGGCACACTATACACTCTCGTATAAACACACTGTAGGCTCTTAGACAAATACTACAAGCTCTTATACATGATACATTCTCATACAGTCTCTTCAGGCTCTTTACAGAAACACTATATTCTTCTGTAGTCTCTTACTCAGACAGATTATAGTGTCCTATACAGACACGCTGTAGGTTCTTGTAGAGACACATCGTAGACTCTTACATAGACACACTGTAGTCTCCTATACAGACACAGTGGTTCCTATGGAGAGGCTCTGCGGACTCTGACACTGATAGTGGGGGGAGAGGGAGCTACAGCTCTGACTCATCATCCTGACCCAGAGAAGCCAGGGGCTCAGAGGGGCAGTGTTCTGGATCAGAGCCTTGAGGGGAGGTGGGGAGGGTGAGCCAGAGTGTGAATGCCTGCCACAGATCACACACACACATGCGTGTGTATGCCTGGGGAGGGGCTGACGACAGCACTCGTTTCTGAAAAGCATTTTAACACACAGGAGGAAGTATAGAAGCAGGGTCTGGATTCATGCAAAAGGGCTGAGGTGGGCTGAACAGGCTGTAAGGTCTGCGCTTTACATTCTCCAGAGGGCTGCAGGGTTCAATCTTACTGCACCGCTGTCCTGCCGGGGGGCAGGCTGCTTAGACCAAGCAGTTTCACTTATTCTCAAACTGTGTGGATAGATAGGATAATGGGTGCAGAGTATGGATAATGTGTTGAATGTGTCCTGTGCTAAGCAACAACAATGTAGAGCGCTGGCTTACTGTCACCCCACCTCTGACCCTCCAGCCAATCAGCAGTCAGATACAGGCCTTCTGTCCAATAGGGCGTTATTGCCCTGGCGGTCAGGTTCAGGTCGGCGTTCGTGATATTCCGCAGCGCCGACGCTGGGCTTCAGGACACAGCGTGGCTTTTCAAATGGCAAAGTGGAGGAAAAAAAAAACACACAGTTGTTTACCTTCATGAATATGCAGCACTTGTACTTTTCCACCGGAATACATTATCGCTTATGAGTCTGAACCACGGAGCGTTCTGAATGTGCCAGCATTACTAATCACTGGTTAATTGCATTTTAGGTGTTATTGTCATGCTTAATGGAGCAGCTAATGAAAAGATGGACATTTTAATATGGCGTGATAATTGCCACAGTTTTCCGCCAAATCCGCTGTATTCTGGAGCACACAGTTAACGGGACAAAGTGTTTGTCACGAAAACAGCTGATGTAAGGGGCTGTGGAGATGATTGTGCCATTTAAAGGGTTAATTGTGGCGTGGTGTATAATGTGATTGGTTGAATGACGTGTGTGGGACATTACCTTGATGAAGAACGATGTTTCCAGGGCACAGTTACCAAACCCTCCTCCCAGCTGCCGATGATGTTACGAGAAATAAGCAGCTCTGACCTGCAGCTGTTGCTCAGGTATTCTTTTATGTAAATGAGGAACAGGAGCCACCAATGGGAGCACCAGTGGGACGCTCCCCTGCTCCTGATTGGCTGCATGGGTTAGCTCAGCCCCTGTGATCCGTGCGTTGCGATTCTAACCCTAATATCCTCTCCTCAGCCAGTCAGAAGGCCCTGATGGAACCATGAGGGTGTGAAACAGATTAGACAGTAGCGATACGCACACGGTAGGTTAGAACTGGGTGACCTCCAGTCTCTCTCAGGCACAGTTGCAATCCTACAGATCTGAGGACAGCTGTTCATCTTTTGACAGAATTTCACATTTCACATACTTTCCTTTGTATCTGTTGCTGAATACAGTCACTCCTTACACACTAGAACATGCATTGTGTCTATACCTGCTACCCTATATTTGCTACTAGATTACGCTGTAGTGAGACATTTTGATTGGAAATTTGAGTGCTTTAGGTCTTCACTCAGAAACATTTCCCAGAATTCCTAAGTATGGTCATAGAATGCCATAGGTCACATTGACGTTAGCTGTTAAGAACTGTGAGCTGCGGTTCAGGGCAGTTTTCTTATGACATCATCATTGTTCGCCTCACATGGTGCAGCCCTGATATGCATGAACCAGTAACAAACAAACGCTCTGATAGCCCAGGCCCATGACACCAAAAGGCACATGTCTGCTCTGATAGATGCAGGAAATTGATTGAACTGAGTCTGCCAGATGTATCGGACCACCATTTGGGACGGGAGTTATGTAACGCACATTAACAGATGAATATGAAGGCCCGCTCACGGCCGGTGTGCGTCTGTAATCCATGAAACCACAGCGCCTCAGAGGGTACTGGATAAGCGCTCTGTTGATTAGGATGAATTAGGCTCACTTTCTGAAGTGTGAGTGCAATAGTGTTGTTTTATTAATTCACAGGGCCTGTAGCAACAGAGTCAGGATTGATGTTTCTTTGCTGGAAAAATGACTTTGTAAGCATTGGAGTCTCCTGCCTGAGAATTGCAAACATGATTATCCTGTGTTTTTATCTTTTTGCTCATCAGATGCCATTATCTAAGGCAGTGTGAGTCCGTATTCACTCAGAAATTTGGTTTAAGCACTTTGCACTCGGGTGCAACAGTAGAGGCATATCCAGGATTTGACCCTGCAACATTCTGGTCACAAGGCCAGTCCCTGCACCACCACAGCGCGCTGTGCAGTGTGTGGATAGAGGAGGGCAGATGGGACAGTGTGTCAGACTGTCAGGCCTTTTCCACAGTCAGGCTGAGTCATCACACAGACTGCGGGAAGAGATAGGGAGGGAGAGGGAAACGGAGAGAGAACAATCACTGTAAGCGTTTTTCCAGTTCAGGTTGTTAAATTTACTTCAAAGACACCTTTTAAGAGTTTCCTACTAAATCCTAACGAATAAGATCAGAGAGGAAATTGGAGACATCACTTTAATGGCCAAGCAAGTAGCACAGCAATGTACAAAGCCTATGTTCGATTGTTTAATGCAGAGGTGTTCAGAGGAAATGTGACTTTCCACACCTGGATCCAGGATTAGCCAGGTATTAGCTGTACCTTAGCCATGCCTCTTCTCTTCAGTCACAGTTTTAACAGATATGAGGTGCTTTTAGGTCACGGCATTTGCATAAAATCAGGAAAATTAATTATGAAATCAGAAACGAGGGGTGCTTTGAAGTGGTGAGCAGGGGTTTAGGGTGCTGTGAAATGGGATGTAATCTGACTCGCCTTGAAACACACCATGTATAAAAACCTCTGGATCTTTCAGCGCTCTGTAGAATCCCTCAGCGGTAAGGACTCGCTCTCTCACGCACAGTGGAACAGTGGGACCGGGCCTTTCTTTCGACGTGCTTGTCGCTTGCTCCGAATTCCGTGCGCGTGTTGCCATGACGGCGTGGGAATCCCCAGGGGGAGCACCGTGGCGGCTGCATTCGCCGGGGAGTGTGAGTATGGCGGCTCCGCTGGCATCTGGAGCAGCTCACGGTCAGACTGAAGGCTCACTGAGGTGCCTTACTGTAAATAGACCATACATCAGGCATGGAGCCCTTGGCTGAGAGCAGTATTTCCAGCCCTTCCCCTCCACCCCTCACCCTGACAGGAGAGGTGCATTATGGGTCTCAGAGGAGATGCTCCCAGCACTGCTTTGATAACACCCAGGAAGGTTCTTCAGTCTCTTATCAAACTGACCCATTGTTACCTTCCTGCTTATGATAGGACTTTCATTTGTTCCCTTCAGGACAGGACTGAAAATATTAAAGTCTGTGAAACCTTTAACAGCTTTGCAGCGGGAGACAGTGATAAAGGACTCTTTCGATTTCATCCATGTCAGCATTTTGCTCTTTTTAAATTCTTACTCTTATCTTAAAAGGTGCCGTTTTTTGGATTGTCTCCTATTTTTTTAAGGAAGGTTCATGCTGTTTATACTGAGGAGGAGTACATATAAGAATAAACTTTACAGTAAGGATTTGTGTCCTTCCAAAGAGATAATGGTTTCTCATTAATCTGCCATCTTTGTCTGTCGCTCAGCACGCATGAGAGACTTTTCCTCTCATCTCTGACATTCTGCTCTCCCAGCCTCTGCACACAGTGGACATTAACACCAGTGTGCTGGCCTTAATTGTGCGGCCGGGCTTAAATAGTGTGGGCAGGCTTTAATGGTGTGTGAATGTGTAAATTGTGCGTGCCTGCTTTAATTTTGTGTGCAGGCTCTGTTTGTTTAAGCAAGTTTTTGTGTGGAGTTTCCCCTGGACCAGAAAGTAATGAGCGAGTGAGAGAACACTTTGTGGATAGATTGAGGCAGGCCCTGAGCAAGCTTCAGTTGGACTCGCCCTCATTGGTGGAGAATAGCCACCTGCAGGGACACCTTCGCCAGAGTGGCTTTCCCAGGCGTTACCATGGTCACTGGCTTATCACCTACGAAATTAACACTACGAGAAATGTAAAAAATGTATACTGAGATGTCATTTTCTTTCATTTCTGTAAAAGTTTTTTTTTTTTTTTACATTTGTGAACAGGTAAGAGGAAACCCGTACATGTGAAACCAGAGTGATGTGATAAATTGCCTTCATTTGCGGTGATGGAGGCATGAATTTGTGCATGAATTGCTGATATGGATCATTGTGCATGAGTGGCTTGGTGTGGGTGGCATGTGCTTGTTCCTTGAGAAAGGTTCTTAACTGTTGTGGTAAAAACAAACCCCTGACTTATGTGCTTTGTACCCATTATGCACTCACGGAGATATTTCATGAGCTAATACAGATTCAGCAGGCTTCTTGAGGGTTCACCTGCTTTGTCCTACTTGGGATCCAACCCCGCAGTGTTCTGGCGTCTACCTGCCATCCTGGTGGCTCCTCTAAGTGGGTCACTGTGCAGGTGTTTCTTCCCCGCTTTCGTCTTCCCCAGGTCCTCCTCCCTAAGGTGCAGACCCTCCACTGTTATTAATGACCCAGAGAGAACTGTGTCACAGTGATTATTCCTACCCTTCACTATAGCGTCACTTATATACCTGTGTAACGCTCGCCCTTCGCTACAAAGGCACCTGTATACCTGTATAACACTTGCCCATCTCCACAGTCACCTTTATACCTGTATAACTCTCACCCTTCTCGACAGAGCCATCTGTGTACCTGTATAACACTCACCATTCTCCACAGTGTCACCTGTATTCCTCTGTAACACTCTACCATCTCTAAGGAGTTACCTGTGTACTTGTATAACACTCACCCTTCTCCACAGTGTCACCTGTATATCTGTGTGACACTTGGCCTTTGCCATGGTGCAACCTGCAGATCACTCTCCATTGTCCCACTGACGTCTCCTGTGTCTGAAAGTGTGTGTGCAGTGAGGATCATGGCCAATCCTGCATCCCTCACCTTGTAAGGAACAGAAACCTGAGTAAAAGGATGGTGTTCCTGCAGACAGAGTGTAGAGGTTGAATGGTAGAATGTAATATAAAGGTGTACCTGCAGGCAGAGTGTAGAGGTTGACTGGTAGAGTGTAATGTAAAGGTGTACCTGCAGGCAGAGTGTAGAGGTTGACTGGTAGAGTGTAATGTAAAGGTGTACCTGCAGGCAGAGTGTAGAGGTTGACTGGTAGAGTGTAATGTAAAGGTGTACCTGCAGGCAGAGTGTAGAGGTTGACTGGTAGAGTGTAATGTAAAGGTGTACCTGCAGGCAGAGTGTAGAGGTTGACTGGTAGAGTGTAATGTAAAGGTGTACCTGCAGGCAGAGTGTAGAGGTTGACTGGTAGAGTGTAATGTAAAGGTGTACCTGCAGGCAGAGTGTAGAGGTTGACTGGTAGAGTGTAATGTAAAGGTGTACCTGCAGACAGACTGTAGAGATCCTGTGGGGAGCTCCACACGCCGCTGGCTGTGATCTGTGCCGGCCGAGCCCTCATGAAATATAAAACCGCTGGGCTCTTTCAGTAACAAACCAAGACTGTCTCCTCCTGCCACACGTACCGTAAGCCCCCGGCAGCCCGCGGCCCCCAGAGCAGCGCTCGTAATCTTATAATAGCACCGGCTGATCTCGGCCAGTCAGGGAATGCGAGTGTACATGCGGAGTGCTCGGCATGGCTGCGGATCAGAGATGCAGCCGTACGGGGGGGTGCGTTCAGGGAGGGTGTAGGGTTCCGTACGCGTGCTGGCATGGAAAGAGTTTGGGCTATGCTGCAGGTCTGCGGTGAGCTCAGAATAATAGCCTTGAGCAGGGATCATGTGAGCACAGAGCAGTCAGCACTGGAGTCTGAGAAAACATCCGGTGACAGAGGATACATGCTGCAGGGGGGGCGCATCAGAGGACGCACCTTCACCGAGAGAGACACGTCTGAGATACAGCTGCCGGCTCTCAGAGACGCACCTTCACCGAGAGAGACACGTCTGAGATACAGCTGCCGGCTCTCAGAGACGCACCTTCACCGAGAGAGACACGTCTGAGATACAGCTGCCGGCTCTCAGAGACGCACCTTCACCGAGAGAGACACGTCTGAGATACAGCTGCCGGCTCTCAGAGACGCACCTTCACCGAGAGAGACACGTCTGACTCACCTGAGTTACCTGCATTAGTAGAGACACACCTGAGTTACCTGAACTAGGAGAGACATATTTGAGATACCTGCACTAAGGGAAGCACAGCTGAGATACCTGCAGCAAGAGAGACACATTTGAGATACCTACATGAAGAGATACACCTGAGAAACCTGTCGTAAGATGCATTTTAGATATCTGCTGAGCGAGACACCTGAGAGAGATTCTATTGTTGTGTGAAACCATACAGAATATCAAAATCCCCCTGCATTTCCTCTCAGCATTTTCATATGCCGCCCTGTGCTCGCTTGTCTAGTTGATATTCTGTTGTTACATTTTCAAATCACTCTTCACCTTCCTCCTTCAACTGAAGGTCTTTTTTGTCTTGTGCTCTCAATTTACAGATTGCGAGTAAAACATTTTAATGGGATTTGCTGGTGCCCGTAAAGAGAGCAGGTCAGTGGAGAACAGCGAGTCCAGAGCACTGATCCTGGTCAGAGAGAGTATCATTACTCTGACGTGAGAGTCGCGTATGGGAGTGAGAGCTCCAGCAAAGAGAGCAGCTCTGTATCAGACATGGCTGGGAGACATGCTGGAGTGGGCTGCAGGCTGATACCAGGCTGACTGCACTCATCCCCCCAAGGCCGTTTCAGCCATTTTAGATCAGTGTCCGTGATATTGTGATGATGTCATCTATCCTGCAACACTGACCGTCTCTCTGAAGGTGGAGATAGGGGAGATCTCCTGTATCCATCTGACCACATCAGCTACAGTGTTAAACATATTCTGAAGCTTCAGCAACGCTGTGCGTGGCTGTTATTCCATGATTATATGGTGTGTAAGAATGCTTTTAATTGCTCTCAAATTTCCCTGCCTGGGGATCAATAAAGTGTTATCTTATTTTATCTTATCTTATGCTTGTGTGTCAATTTAACGTGTAGAGTAAAGTATAGGGAAATGTAGAGTTAATATGAGTTGTAGACTTATGCCTAGAATAAGGAGTAGAAAAATCTAATTGAGAAATTGATAAGGAAGGAAGGAAGGAAGGAGAGTGAGAGAGGAGCGAAGAGAGGAAAGAAAGCCGCTCTGACCTCAATCCCTGCTTCCTGTGGGTGAGTCAGCTGAGAGAAAGAGAAGTCTTCCCTGGAGTGATTAAGATTGCCGCCGAAGCACTTGCTCCTTAATGAACGCTTTAATCAGGGCCAATTCATCCAATTATATCTCATCGCGGGCCCGGCGCTGCAGCAGCAACCCGTGCGAGCGCACGCTATCCTGTCCTCTGAACTGCCCGCTTCCCGTGCCTTTCAGAGCCTCTGCGTGTGCGCGCTCTGAAGCGGCTTCCTAACCTGCCGGGAGCCGGCTGAGCCGGCAAAACGTTTTCGGCTTTGATCCCTGTAACGCGCTTTGGAAAAGCATCGCTGCCTTTGCATCGCCTTGTCTGAGAGTCTCGGTTCTTTAGGAGATCTGAGCCCAGCCTGTCATTGACAGATCTGTTGTGTGCAGTGAGCTCAGTGCGGGCTGTGAAGGTTGCTGTGGTTCTGAGCTGTGCGTGTCCTGAGGAGTTTGTAGCGAGGCATGGTGTCAGTGTGTAGCCTATGCTGGAGAGAGCTCTCCCTGTACAGTGCGTAGCTTGTGCTCTAGAGAGCGCTCTCTGTGCAGTGTGTAGCTTGTGCTTGAGAGAGAGCTCACTGTGCAGTGTGTAGCTTGTGCTCAAGAAAGCTCTTCATGTGCAGTGCGTAGTGTGTGTTTGTGAAAACTTTCCATATACAGTGTGCAGTGTGTGCTTGAGAAAGCTCTCAGTGTACAGTGCATAGTGTGTGTGTTTGAGAAAGCTCTCCATGTTTAGCGTATAGTGTGTGTGTTTGAGAAAGCTCTCCATGTTTAGCGTATAGTGTGTGTGTTTGAGAAAGCACTCCTCGTGCAGCGCATAGTGTGTGTGTTTGAGAAAGCGCTCCTTGTGCTGTACGTAGCATGTGCTTGACAGAGTTGGCCCTTGCTGCTCTACTCCCATGGCAATGCCTGCTGGGTTGTAATTTGGTGTGATAATTAGCAGGAAATAGCTCTGTGAAGGAGGCCCTGCAGGAGGGGCACCTGTGAGTGGAGGTTAAATCACGGCCAGCAGGGGGCAGAATGTCTTAGGGAGCCTGTCTTTGCCTTCCTCGCACTCACACTCACCTTCACTCCACACCTGCAGTAGTTTTAATATGCTCAGCCATTTCCAAGCGTCTGTCAAAGGGCTTACACTCCACACACTACCCATCATGCATCTGGGTTTTGACTGCAGCGACTCAGGGGAAGTGAAGTGCTTTACAGAGAGAAGGGGTTGTCCTTGTAAGCCAGACTTTAGTGACTTTGGCAGGAAATTGAAGCTGCGAAACACATTTTTCAGCCTGGGTGCATTTTGTCATTTTAAAGAGTGCTACAGCTGGCGTGTGTGTGTGTGTGTGTGCGCGCGTGTGCGTGTGCTGTGTGCTGTGTGTGCGTGTGTGTGCGTGTGCCTGTGTGTGTCTGTCTGTGCCTGTGTGTGTGCTGTGTGTGCCTGTGTGTGTGTGTGTGTGTGTGCGCGCGTGTGCTGTGTGTGTGTGTGTGTGTGTGTGTGTGTGTGTGTGTGTGTGTGTGTGTGTGTGTGTGTGTGTGTGTGTGTGTGTGTGCGCGTGTGTGCTGTGTGTGTGTGCGTGCGCGTGTGTGTATTTGTGTGTGTGGGTGACTTTGAGAGTGTGGGTTGATGCATAATTTACAGCAGGATGGTTGTCCATCTCCTGTCTCCCGGACATCTCTCAGAGGAAATGTTCACAGAATTCCCTCCATCTGGACAGTGAGCCTGCAAATAGGCAGTGAGAATAATGAGAATAGTATGGCACCGTCCTTCAGAAAGGTCCCATTGACTATCATTCATCCTGAATCACCTCAAACCATCCCAGCGAGACGCTCGGTACATTATGTAGTGGTTGGGACATCGCATGGTACATTATGCACTGTTTCCGTTAACGTACATGGAGGACAGCTTACCAGGCTGAGGCACAAATGTTTGATTTGTCCAACCAAACAGTCCTCCTGGGTTCTGTGGTCTCATGGCCCACGGGGGCTTTTTGAGGGCAGTGACAAACCCAGCTTCAGGGTCATTCAGTATTCATCAGTGTTTCTGAAGGGAAGGCTAATACTAATGAACCTTTCTAGCAGAACATCTGGAAGTTGTGTCACACGATGAGACACAGACACATCAGCCCAGGTCATTTCATGTGAAGCGCCGGCGAAACACTC
>NC_050607.1:9372070-9377070 GCF_013368585.1 Megalops cyprinoides
GACTTTCCCTTTCTTTCCTCCTCTTCAGTTTTCCTACTTTAGGGAGTCCAGAGGTACCGGTTAAGGTGGAGGAATTGTATTGGTAGAGCACAGCACTCACTGGAACTCTGTGGCTTTTGCTGAGGGGGTTTTGGGGTTGGAGTTGAGGGGTCGTGAAAAGGGAGGTGTGATGGGGATGGCAGAAGATGGAGGAGTGCAGGGAGAAGGAAGCCCCTCAGCTCTCTTTGAGTGAGTGAGTGTGATCAAAGGATGGCATCAAGCCCAGCTCTGTCACCCCATCTCTCCTCCAACATGCCTCAGAGTTGGTTTTTTGTTTTTGCTGTTGTTTCTGGTTCTTCTTCCTCTCCTCCTCCTCCTCCTCCTCCCTCCTTGCTGTTTCTTTTGATGAGCAGATCCTGCTCTCTGACTCATTACTGTTCTGCATGACAAAGGACACCCCCCCCCCCCCCCCCCCAGCCATTTTCCATTTTAAAAAATCCTCTTTGATTTTCTGTCTTCATACAGTGTCCGGGTGTCTGCATAACTCTGATTCCTTTTGATTTTGATGAAATCAGAACTACCCTGAGTTTGGTTTCCCCTAACTTTCATCTGTCATGGCTTCCAGCTTTTCCACAGGAAAGAGAGCAGGATAAAAATTCTCTCTTTGCTGCCAGAGATGAGTGATTTATTTTAGACATATAGTGTAATACTTCTATGAACTGATTAGCCAATATTCTGTCTCAGTACGAGCAATGTGACATCATACACCCCCACCCCTCACCCCCACGCTCAGTAGCAGTGTTGAATCATGGGTAGGGAGCTTCTGTTGTACTTTTGAATAAGCAGTGTCTTATCTGAGTGAGATGCTGAACTTGCTCTTATAGTAAATGTCCATCTGTGTTAGTCAATGATGTGTAAAATACAAGCTGTTTTGAGTGCCCTCGGTAAGCAAATATGTAAGATGATAAAAAGGACTGTTTCCTCTCTCACATCAAATGATATAAAGTTGTTGAAAGAACACTACATTGAAGATAAATTAGCGGTGACTGAAAGGAATGGAGTCAGAGGTACTGTATGGTAAAACCCTGCTCTCAAATTAGCTCTGGCATTGTCCTCATCAGTGCTACTTTGCAAAGTTGGAACAGAACAAATGGGCTGCTTACACAAAAGTCCAAAATGGATTGTGATTGGATGGCTTGTCAGTTCATATTGAATCCCAACCACAGCTGGTTTCAAGTGAAGGTTTTGCTGAAATGTAGACAGATACAACTTGCTAACCAATACACGCACCAAGACGGTGCTGATTCTAGCCTTGATATCCAGGCCCAGTGTCTTAAATCATAATTAACGGTCATCCCTGGGTTGAAAATCCAACAAAGTCACTTGAGCAGATACAACAACATACCAGATACCATAACAGATACCAAAAATGCATAGCCACTGTGAATAATTTGACTAAACACAGGCATTTCAGATGTTTCATGGAACCACCCACCCCCTGCTCCACACACACACACACACACACACACACAGTTTTTGTCTTTTTATAGGCAGCAGTAAAGAAACAAATCTTGTTGTGCAAATGACCTAAGCCCTTAAAAGCAGCTTAATTCCCATCTTTTTACAGCTGCAGTAAAATACCACCTTTGTGCAGTAAACCCCTCTCTCCTGGTCCGCAGTGTCATCTGTCATGTGAAGTGCTCTGAGAGGACTCATCCACTCTACCTGTCCTCTCTGCAGGGACATCTTCCACCTGGAGCTCTGTGCTTGACCCTGTGGGTTGAATCCCCAGTGGGGCTCTGTACTACCAAGCAATACACTTAACCTTAATGAACCTTCAGTGAATATCTCCCTGTATTAATGGATTGGATGTGCAGCTATAAGCTGCGCCGGATAAGGCCGTCTGCCGAGCGAATGAATGGTTTAATACAACGAGCCAGAGATGAGTGCAGAGCTCCGGGGCTATTCAGCCTGTTCCTTTGAGGGGCTCTTTCTAATTCACACTAAACTCCGAGTGTCCTCATTGGCTGTCCCAGTGGTTCGTGGTGGCACTCGTTTCGATTGGATGATCCGTATTGGACTCATATTGTTCTCCTCCTGATGGGGATTGCCTCTCCCTGTAGCTCTCTGTGATTTGGCTCGTACCCCTGCCCTCTCCGTGAGGCCCTGCCCACCGGTCTTCAACAGGCACCTGTGGAGCTTAGAGGCTCTGCACTCGTTGCATATTCCTGCTGTCCTTCTGTCCTTATAAGGACTGCTCACCCCTGCTATCAAATGGCCACTCGTGGAGCTCAGAGACTCAGATCTCGTCTTATATTCCTGCTGTCCTCCCAAGGACCCCCCTCCCCCTCCACTATTGAAAGGCCACTCGTGGAGCTCAGAGACTCGGAGCTCGTCGCGTATTCCTGTCGCCCTCGGCAGGGACTCCTAACACTCTGGCGCTTGGCTGTGCTTCAGAGCTTTTCTGTATTTCCTTTCACTGTGATTGAATGAGTGAAGGTCAGACCATTCCCAACTGGGCTCTGAGCTCCAAAGAAATAAAGGGGAATTCATTTTCTCCCTGCGAGTGGCGGTGCACTGTGCAGGAGTGCTTGTTTGCAGGCTTCTCATAGGTGGAGAGAGCGCCGTTCCTTGGCTGTCGCCCTGTTGGCAGTGCCAGCAGGAGACCTGGCTGAAACCTCCATTAAGAGGTGATGCACGCATTCCAAAACAGCCTTGTCATCAGCTGACGATGCCTGGGAGCCAACAGAAACCGGACAAATTGGCTTTATTCCACTGGGTGTGCGGGTCGGCCAGGTTTCCCCCATCCCACTGGTGTCAGAGACCTTGTTCTGATGATGTCAGTGGAGTAGCATCTATCGTCCAATTAGTGCCCTCTGCAGTGTGGTGCACTGTGGGACTAGTGAACGTGCATCAGCGTGCGTGCGTATCAAAGGATTGAATTTGCCTGGCTCTGCATTCAACATGTACTGAAATCAAAGGATGTGTACATGTACCAGAAACCACAGGGCTTAAACACGGCAACAAATCCACTGTCTCTCCTCTAACACTTCAGTTGCCTGCATACTAATGGCATCCGTATCTAGCCAATTAAAATGCCAACAGTTTTCCTGCTGATCTGCTTAATTGAAATCTTCCAGAGGAAAAAGCAGCAAAAGTTTGGAAACAAAACCCTAAGATACTAAGTTACAAATATAACTATACAAGTAATAAGTATTAGCTATATAAGAGGTGATTATATAAATTCTTGATACGTCCAACCAAAAACTTTCCCTGAGTTTGATTTCCTCCCCAAACCAGACAATGAGCCCTTTCAGGACTGCATGAGCACCTGTATGTCTCCCTAGGATTAATTAGTTTGATTCACACCGCATCGCCACACCAGTGAGCAACCACAGAAAACTTGGCAAGCAAACAGCAGAAAGCTGTCTGCTGTGTGTGTGTGTGTGTGTGTGTGCGTGTGTGTGTGTGTGTGTGTGTGTGTGTAAAAACAAGATTCCCCCTCATGAATTCTTTAATTAGCCAAGGGTACACTGACAGCACAATTCTGTACAGGGGGAGGGGGGGGGGTATTTATAACCGTTCATGCTTCTCTCATCTGAGGGGATTAGAGAAGCATATCTTTGAGAGATGAAGAAAAGAACAAGAGACGCATATCTTTGAGAGATGAAGGGAAGGAAAAAGAGAAGCATATCTTTGGGAGGCAGACAGAAGGAAATGGTACAGGAGCAAGAGGCAAGCATATGAGCCGCGAGTCTCATGGAGCCATGCTGCCTGCCAGTCACACTCGGCCGCCGGAGACCGCTCGGCACACTAGTGGGTGGGAGGAGAATGTTGTCGCGCGTCGTCACGCCAACGCCTGTTTGCGCTGTGGCACATGGGACGGCTGTTTGGCTCCCAGCTGATGAATCAGAGTGCTGTGGGGAAACGGCTGTGCGGTGTAGTGCTCATGGCACGCGCCTCCCAGACACACTGGACATTATGGTCTGATTCGGGCCGGATGGACGTTCTTCCTGCTGGCGCTCTCACTCAGATTCCCCCCTGTAATGCCCTTGTTTCCCTGTTACATTAAATCTTACACTACATTACATTCATTTAGCAGATGCTCTCATCCAGTGCTACTTCCAGCACAAAAGTGTATCCATCAAACTGAAAGAGCGACAGTGTTCTTCACTCCATGTTATTCATTCACTCACCAGGCTCCTGCACCCTAGCCTGTCTCACGTTTGATATAGATGACTGAAAATCTACCAAATTGCTAAGTGCAACTGTCAAGGGTTGTGACAACAGTGCCCCAGTGGTAGGATTCAAACCCACAATGACCTGGTCACAAGACCAGATCCTGAACTAGTACCCCACGCCACCGCCTGTTTTGATGGGTGTTTGAGACACCTTGATTAGATGCTATTATCTCGTTAGATGGGTCAAGTGCTGGTATGTTGGAAGTCTTCCATGATTTAGAGACACTTACAAACTGAAAGCCAGGCGATCAATCTTACTTGAGTAAGCAGGAGGCGATAATGGTGGTCAGTGGCACAGTACTGCTCAAAGACAATGAAATGGAGCAAAAGCCACAGAACTGGCTGCATCTGCAGATTCAGCCCATGCATTCTGACACATTAGCTTTCAGAGGCAGTGTCTGTCATTGCTTTGTCACACTTGCTCTTCTCTTTCACTGCAGGTTTGTGGCGCCCCCTGCAGCCTGTTTTCCCTCCCCACGCACTTCTGGCCCTCCGGGCACACGGCTTGCCTCTAAATGATACATCCGTGTCATCAGACCATGTCGCAACCCACCGCTTAAAAGAGCAGGTTTTGCACCGCTACGGAGAATGCTGTGAGCCCAGGAGAGTCATTTCCACTTCCGTCCCTAAAAGCCCAGAGGGGGACTCGGTGCGGCTGTTATGCGTAGTCGTCCTTTATCGTCAACACGCTGGCCAGGGTAAAGACGCTCTGTGGACGCTCAGAACGTTCTGGAGCGGAGCAGGGACGCGGTGACCTCACTCACCCGTAATCAGAAGCAG
>NC_050607.1:9382070-9389570 GCF_013368585.1 Megalops cyprinoides
TTAGACTAGAGGCACTGAGACTCTTGCTCTACCTGCATATTTCTGTGAGATACACCTTTGCCGTTACAACACCTGGAACACTCATGCCTTAGCATCTTGCGTAAGCATTTTATCCAGACTCATGCAGAACTGGAAGGGAGCAGCTGAGTGCCACCACATTCCCAGCTGCGTCTGAACTCTGAACGGTTCAGAGAAACGCGAGCAGTTGAACTCGGGGAGTATCAACGCAGGGCTGCTCCACGCTCTTGTGTTGGCCTGGCGACGCTCCTCTCTGACCTGTTGCTGTGAGGCGTTGGACTGTGACTGCCTCTTAGCACAGCGGCCGTGTCCGATCTGAGGAGCAGCGGCTCAGAAATGTGTGCGAAACGCAGCGCTCACATGGGGGAGTGTGCCCGGGAGACGGTTACCGTGACAGTCCTTCTGTTTCAGAGCACGAAGGAATCAAGTCAGCAGGATGACAGCACTCATACAGCACCCAGAGGGGCTATACAATGAGTCACCATCCTGCTGTGTGTGTGTGCATGCACTAGTGTGTCTGTGTGTGTGTGTGTGTGTGTGTGTGTCTGTGCATGTGTGTGTGCACGTATGCGCGTGTGCATGCATGCATGTGTGTAGAGGCACGTGTGTGTGCATATGTATGTACATTTGCAGTGTGTGTGTGTGCGCGTGTCTGCATGTGTGTGTGCGTGCATACATGCGCTTGTGCATATGTGTGTGTGGTGTGTTTGTATGCGAAGGCACGTGTGTGTGTGTGTGTGTGTGTGTGTGTGTGTGTGTGTGCGCGCATGTGTGGATAGGCAGGCATGGGTATATCAATTTTGAAATCTGGAATTCAGAAACACTGCCTATTGTGTCTGGGCGCAATAAATGCCAGTGAATGAAAGAAGGCAAAAGCAATCTTTCTCAACATCAAGTCTCACTCATTCCTGAAACCAGCATGAGTTAGACTCATATGAATAGATAAGGCCTCTGTTTTAATCATGTCTGCAGTGGTTCCCTGTGTCAGTGCACGACTGCACTTGTGTGCTATTCAGCACCACATCAGAGTAATATTAAAGCCCACAGCCCAGATCTCAGACAGCATACGGTTCACTGATGAAATCATTTCATGAGGATGATATGACACAGCACAGTGGTGGGGACATGTGTGAGCTTCCTCGTGAGACTTCACGTGAGAAAGTGGATGAGGGTAATTAAAAAATTAGTGAGTTTTTTTTTTTTCTAAATGAAACCGTTGCTCGCATTGTGAGGGGGGAAGTGTTTCTGAATGAGAGCGGCAGGGAAAAGGCCTTCCTCTGTGCCAGGGAGTGAAATGAATCTGGCCCCTCTGGTATGACTGCTTACCCACTGCTGGGGGGGAGAGCTCTAGTCCCCGGGGGCGTGTCTGTTTTCGGGGTGGATCCTGACACTGTTCCTTTACGTTGCGGCTCAATCCACAAACAAACGGGCCGGCACCCAGAGCTGTGCGTCCCCAATCCACTCCCCCAGTGGGACCCCCCGAGAACACGGCCCCGAAAACACCCCCGACCACTCCTCCCGCCCCTCCCTGTGGCAGCACTTGTGATCAGCTCTGTCATGCCTTTGGCCGACCCCAGGCAGGATCCATGGGGGAATAACTGATGACTAACACAACAGCGTGCTGCAAAGGAGAGGGAGAGGGAGATACTCAGAGAACTAGGGAGAGAGAGGGGGAGAAGGGGAGAGAACTAGAGAGAGAGTGAGAGTGAGAGAGAGAGAGGGGGGGGGGAGAAAACTAGGGAAAGAGCGGGGAGAGAAAGAGAGAGAGGGAGGGGGGGAGACTGAGAGAATGAGAGAGAGGGAGAGCGAGAGGGAGAGGCTGATAGAACTAGGGAGAGCGAATGAGGAAGAGCGGGAAAGGGAGAGAACTAGTGAGAGAATGAAAGAGAGGCGGAAAGAGAAGGAGAGCTTAAAAGAACTAAGGGGATAATGAGAGAGGAAGAGGCTGAAAGTGAGTGAGGGAGAGACAGAGAACTACAGAGAGGATGACAGAGAGGGAAACCGAAAGAGGGAGAGGGAATGAAATGGAGTATAAGAAAGACAGAGAGTGCAGTGACACAGCCAGAGACCCTTCAACCCAAATACAATATCAGCATTGTTTATGATGCCCTCTCCCTACTGCTGGGAGAGCAGCTCACACTCCGCGCTATCATTTTCCACTTCGGCTGGCTCCATCCCCTGGCCCAAGCTGCAGGTGTGCTCTCGCCTCTGTGGGGTGGTGCTGATGTGATGCAGCCATTTTTAACCACAGCTGCGTCACCTTTATTTCCAGCTATCACGTGATAGCCGCGCAGCTCATTTTACCTTTCTCACTTATTTTTCATTTTCTCACCAGAGCGTTCAGCTGCGCTAATGTCACTGTTCCACTGCCATCTGCTGGTGGAAATGCATAACAGCAGGTGGCCGTGTTCCCCGTGGAGCTTATCAGCAGGAAGGTTTGGGATGAATGGATGAGTGGGTGTGTATCTGCTGGAGAGAGCAGGTCTATGCATATGAATATTGTTTAGTGCAGACACTTCCTTATGGTTTTGTGTATAGGACATCGTGGATGCTCTCTGCCTCCTTGCATTCTTACATTCTGGCACCTGCTTGTTTCAAAAAGAGGCAGTAAGAAACAGAATCTCTCTCTCTCTCTCTCTCTCTCTCTCTCTCTCTCTCTCTCTCTCACACACACACACACACACACACACACACACACACACACACACACACACACACACACACACACACAAATAAATGCTTGACGAAAAACAACTGGCCCACGTCAATCACAGTGAGGGACAAGAAACTTGTACCCCTTACCAAACCAGCAACAGTTTGATTGCCCAAACCAACAACAGCTTGGCGTGCTCACCCCAACCACTTGCAGTTTGACCCCCCCAAAACTAATGACAGTTCAACCTGCCGAACCAATCACAGCTCCACCCACCACACCAATTACAACTCAAACCCCACAATAACAATTACATCTCAGCCCTCCTGAACCAATTACAGCCCCAAGCTTGAGAGGAACCTGCTGAAAGCAGTTATCTCAAGGCCTGACACATCCCAGTCATTGATCACACATCAGATCTAGTCACCGAGGCTGTGGAAGAATGGTCGAAAATCAATGTTTACTCCACTCAACGAACCCTGCGGATGCTTGCCCAGGTTCTGATGCACAGGGGCTCTTGTGGGTTTTTCTCATCCAATATAATCAGCGGTTTGAACGGTCAATCGTGTGCTTGATTATCCAGCTAGCAAGAGAGATCACTCTTGAACAAAGGAGGAGAACGGCAAAAAAAAGTGGAAAAAAAAAACACTAGCAGCCATATATTTACTGTACTTAAAATCATGCAATGGCAGCAACTGTAATTATGTCTGAAAAGCTTGCGTTTTTCAGTGATTTGGCTTCCATTATGTTATTTGCAGTACACATTTTTCATTTGTGAATAATTCATGGTATAATGACAGTGTTCCAATTGCCGGGAACATAGAGGGAAGCTTTCGGGACTTTTATATATCGGCTGTAAGAGGTTGAGATACAGTTTTGTTAATGTTACGGTGTGTGAGAGTGCGAAATACAGCTGATTTAATGTTACAGTGTGTGAGAGTGTGAGATACAGCTGATTTAATGTTACAGTGTGTGAGAGGTTGAAATCGAGCTTAGTTAATGTTATGGTGTGTGGGGTGAGATTGAGTTTAGCTAACTCTTTTGATTTTTTGCAGAAGAAAATAAAAAAGGTCTGTCAGCCCTGCTGTCACATCAATGAAATATCTATCTGTCTATCTATCTATCTATCTATCTATCAGCATGCATATTTACAATTTAAGAATGCAAGATAAGAAGCAACTAATGTTATTGATTGTGGTCCTAAAATGCTTCACTAATATTTTGTCTGTTTGATACACAGCTGTAGTATGTCTGAGTTCACCACAAATGGGAAATAACTGAATATTTTCAGAACTTTCGGTATGTTTGTTCTCATGTAGACATGAATGTGAATATGCATCGTTTAAGGCAAACATACACAAAAAACTGGTCTCCATGAAAGTGAAGAGCCCTGTTTCACCCGCTATGCTGAAAATGATATTCTCAGATCTGAGAAAGGCCATTTGTTAATATTGTGAAATTAGTTCTGGTGGGGATTGTAACTTTGGCCCATTAAAAATAAAAAGTTAGCTTCGGCTCATTGAATAGCTTTTGAATTAGCTCCAGCGCTGGTTAATTTGGAGCGCCCACCGACTCAGGTGTTCCTAATAGGACAGCCGCTGCCTGGGAGGCTGAGTGTCAATCAGCGCCACCAGCCTCCCCACAGGATTGTCCTGCTAAGTGGCTTCGGCGGCTCTGAGACAGAGAGCCCCACGGCGGCTGATCTGGGGCCAGCTCCCCGGCAGATCAAACTGTGACGCTACTCTTTCATGGAGCGGGGCTATTTTTACCGCGCTGCTCCCGGGAGATGAAAGCGGGAGAAAGCCAGAGGAGGGAAAGGGAAGCACAGAAAAGAAAGAAGAGGGGGGAACACCCACCTCTACTGTCTGGAGAGAAACAGAGGAGAAAATAAGAAAGAGGCATATTAGGCTAGTGTTAAAATGTGTCCTGCAGTGCATTTCATAAGTGATAAGACTGGCCCATTAACTGTTAGACATGTGAACAGAATGTGTAGGTGAGTGAATAGGAATTTTTAGTCTCTGCCATTTCCTGACTGGTTCCTCGTCAGTTTTTAGCACGATAGTGCCAAAGAGTCTGTACTGTAAGTAATGAGGATGGTGGATTCTCTTACACTTTATAGTGAAACTGCTGTCTCCGCATTGTTGAACAAAAAGTTCCATCACCATAACTCTTTAGCACCACACTTCAAATGGCAACCAATAGGGACTCATTTGCCAGGCCAGGAAGCAATACAAAGAGCTTAGTCTCTTATGTGATAAATGATCTCTGGCCCCAGAACGATTGCGGGTCATTGTGTCCAGAGCTCCTAAACTCTTTCTCTTTTATCTCACTTTTCCTCATTGTTTCTCTACCGCTCTGATCTCTCTCTCTCTCTCTCTCCCCCTCTCCTCTCTCTCTGTCTCGCTTGACTCCTCACACAGACATACGGCCACAGACACATATATAGAAAAGCAATCTCTCAGCATGTATATGCATACAGTCACACACTGAATAACACAGGTAATTGGAAAGCAGGAATTTCATTTGCTTACCAGAGACTTGTAGCTGAGACTATAGTGTTTCAATTTACATGTGGATTGTGTTGGAGATCAAATGAAAGCTGACCACAAAACAAGACGACATGAGATCATGTGACAATAGCACTTCCTTTAAAGTCATTGAGTCTAAGAAGTCTCATTCTTTTTTTATCTAATTTCACGTTCTTCTTGTTTTTCATTGTCACAGTTATTTTAAAAAAAAGTTCAAAATCTTAGGCTGGCATCGCCTGGTTAACAAGCCATTATTAATGTAAACTGCTTGAATTTATGTTTTCTCATAAAAAACAATCATAAGACAGACATTTTCATTGTTAAACTCAAAATATTTTTTTTTCATTCCATTGACTTCTACAGCACAGTATGAATCAGTCTGTTGCAATAAAAATGTCCATTGTGGTGTTCAAATTAACTTGGCTTTTTTTATCTGCAGAGGAGGGTGTTGATGAAACAGTTTTCTCCCGAAAGCAAGAACCAAAACCTCATTGTGATAGTGCGTGCATGCTTGTGTGCGTGTGCGTGCATATGTGTGTGTGTGTTTCACCATTTGTGGTCTATGCTTTGTTGACACTCTCGCTCGCTCATGCATTTCTTGTGAGTGGGCCCAGACAGGCCTGCGACTGATAATTCAGGCCCACACTGTGGAGAATGCGCACCAGCTGACGCACCAACATGAAGGTCGTTATTGGGAGGGAAACGTTATCATTTTATCCAAATGACTTCACAAAAAAGGAGGCTAAAATAGTTCCAGTATAATGCCTTCATCAGTGAAATGCTGTGACTCTGTTGGCCATCTTTTTATACCCAATTCTATAACTTCACCACAGATGTGCAAGTTAATTAGAGAGGACTTGCCAGTCTGTGCTTCAAATGTCATTAAGGCTGTTAATAAGTTCTCAATGCATGGGAACAAATCCACAAAGACCTATACCTTCAGTAGATGTGAATTATACTTCTGTTTCTACCCATTGGTTAGAAACAAATATCATCTCCGTTTGTGAAATAACAGCACAATCCACATGTATTAAAGAATATTGCTTATTATAATGTGTTCTGTAAGGTATGGGACCTATGATTAATAACCAGTGGCAAATGGTATTGTTTATCTCAGATGCGGTGAATCCCAATTTCTCTTCATAATGCTTTTTGCACCCCTGTTCTGGAATCTCCAATTGCAGTGGGGAAAGCAAGTGCAATCCTCTGATACACTCACACACCATGCGGTGGCTGCTTTTCACTCCACAAGTTCCACAATGCACCACGGTGAAGCAAACTCTATTGGGAGTATAGGCGCAGCTCCACTTATGCCGTTTGAGCAGCGTACAGGTGGCTGATGGGTCACAGGGCACCTCAGAGCAGTGAGATGAGGACACCCTAAAAAAAATGATCCTTACCCCAGTTGTAGGGCTCAGCATGCGTTCAGAGGAAGCATCTTGCCAGCTGAGCCACTAATGAGACCATTCCACTTTCATTTCCTATGAAAGCTTGGATTCATTTGTTGGTTGTCCAGTAGGGGTTGACTAAATGATGATCTCCTCCAGGTCATGACTGTAAAGGAGAATTTGTTCTCATATGACCCTACCTGGTAAAAAAAAAGGCTCAATAAAAAATGAAATGTAGAATAGAGATGCAGACTTTGTGTCATGGCACCTGTGAAATTCATAAGAAAGTTAGCTTGTAACGCCAATGCACAGATGATTTATTACGGTGTGTCTTGAGCTTTGGTCTCTGTTTATCCTCACTAGATGTAATAGATGCGATTACTTTTTTGCCATCATTGGATGATCAATAAGCACTTTGGCTTGACAAATTTGTGTTCGATGTAAATGTGGAGCGGCTTGTTTCTGAGGCGTGGAGTTCTGCTCTGTCAGAGAGACACCTGACCCGGCGGGTCACCTTCAGTTCAGCCCGGAGCACGGCGCGGGATGGCCCAGTCAGGCTCACGGACCGAGCAGGATGATAGGAACATCAGCACGGAGACCAAAGGCGTGCCACGGCCAACATTTAAACTACAGTGCGAGGAAGTCATGCTCACCCAGGTGGATCATGAACAAATCCACAGGATAGATAAGGAAGCTGTTTTCTGCCTCCTGTTTTAGAAGCTCCCAGACTAGCAGACCAGCTGTGGTGCTATGTGTTTCATTCTGTGAGATGGATAAGAGTCTAGTTTCTTTATTGTAGGTGATGACGTACTGTACGTTGTATTCTCCTGTCACATTTTATTTCCATGTCATGCTAATGACAGCATGGTATTCAGATTCAACAAGGATTATTAGTGTCTGTGGGTGGTCCTCC